>NW_022984953.1:2247259-2248644 GCF_010015565.1 Dissoconium aciculare CBS 342.82
GACCGAGCCGTCGCAGGCGCCGGGCGAGACCCTCTTCGACTCGACATCTGCCCCCGCCGCAGGAGGCCAACCGCCAGAATATCTCTCAACCGTAGCAGCAGCAGTCAGCGACCCAGCCGACCTCCTCGTCCCCGCCAATCTGCAATTCACATCCCCCGCATCGCCTGCCTCCGGGGGACTGGCCTCGCCGCCGCCCCCGTCGGGCGCCGGCAGCAAGGCGCGCAAAGCTCGCCCCGCGGCGGCGGTGGGCCTCGACGATTACTTCGCCGAGGGCGAGCAGAAGAGCCGCGAGCTCGACAATGCGCCCAAGGCCGCGGCCGGCGGTGTGCCCCCGCCGCCCAAAGCTGGAGCTGGGCCGCCGCCGCCGAGGGCTGCCGCGTCTGCTGCCGCCGCGAAGGAAGCGGCCGAGTGATCGTCGCGTCTCCCGATCCGAAGGGTAGGGGAAAACGGGGGCCGGTTTTTTCACGAACGCTGTGATTTTTCTTCGCATTGCTCACTCTCTCCCCCCCTCTCTCGTGCGTTTTCTGTGGATGGGGTCTTGTAGCGGTCGTGGAAGTCCTTCATCTTCTCCGTCAAGCTGGATGATGATGAAATCCTCCTTTCATCCACAGTCGTCGGAGGAGTGAACCCCGATCACGGTCATGTCATGTCATGTCATGCCCCCCCCCATCCTGCACGATCGATCGTACGGGACAACAACGGCATGCGGACATGCAGTCGGAGGATGAACCCCCGGAGCGAAGTTCCCTCCGCAAAAGCGCGGATGACGAACACGGAATTCAAAGGCCACCATCGTTCCCCCCTCCGCCCTTGCGCCGACTCTCGTCCACGGCAGATGAGTCAACACCCGCCCGGCTCGTCGACGGGCAGGCAAAACACAAACCAACCGAGTGTCTGCGATCCAAATCGAGGGCGATGTTCTGTCTTTCTCTCTCTCTCTCCCTCCAGCAGTGCGCCTTTCCGGCCGTCTCATCGAGGAAGGAACATCGTGTCGGGGGAGGGTGCGTTTTCCGTCTCCGGCATCTGGCGGGAGGGAAGTTCTGGGGGGGGGGTTCTGAAATCAACCATCATCACGACGACGACTTCATTCGAGAGAGAAATCAGATTCTACATCGAGATGTGGCGGAGCGCCGGAGGGGCAGGGAGGAACAATCCCCTTCCAGGCGGAGCAATCGCATCGAGGGCGTTTCGTCTCTCATTGAAAAGGAGGAAAGACACCACCCTCCCCCGGGAGATTCTTCACGCTGTGATCAGAAGATGCAAAAAAAACAAACATACATAAAAACGACGCGTGAGCTCAATATCTCTATCGCCATGTACGTAGGTTGACACTTCATGTGCAGCGTTGATACCTTGCATCGTCATCATCGTCGTCGTCATCGTCG
>NW_022984953.1:2248894-2468847 GCF_010015565.1 Dissoconium aciculare CBS 342.82
CCTCCTTTCACCTCCATCTGCAGGATGTATCAAAAAATTAATTCGAGTGGTCATTCCAAAAGAACGTTTCACGCATATACATGACACCCCGTCGTTTGGGATGGTCCGGTTCCCCCCACCCCTCTCCCTCCCGCGTGTTCCATCGTTACCGAATCCACATGACATGAGACGTCCAGCCCGGCGCGGAGGAGAAGAAGAAGAAGAAGAAGGAGAAGAAAAGAGTTCGTGCGTCGCGGTGGCTGTCCCTTCTCCCCGTCCTCCCCATCCCGCCCCATGCGAGTGGCTTATCTCTCTCTCACTCTCTCTCTCACACACACCACCCCTCCATCCGCCTCCTTGAGCCACGAACCCGTCTCGCTGGGGGTTTTTCCATCTCGATCATCCGCTTCAGGCCTTGCGCGACCGCACCGTCCTCGAGCCCTGGACCTCGATGCTCTTGGAGCCGTTCGGCTGCGTCTTCTCCTGGAGCACGGTCCCGGGCGCGCTGGAGATCTGGCGGCCGAGCTTCAGGCGGCGGGTGTGTTCGTGGTCGAGGGCGGTGATGGCGACGTCGCCCTCGAGCGCGGCCAGCGTGCTCTGCTCCTGCGGCTCCCAATGGATCACTTCGGGGCCGACGCCCTTGGTGCCGAAGGGCGGGTCGAAGCGCTTGCGGATCGTCTGGATCATCTTGCCGAACCAGAACACGTTCAGCGAGTTGAGCGTCAGGTTCGACGCCAAGTAGATGGCCGCCAGCCAGAGCGGGATGGACGACTCGGTGGCGAAGGCCATGCGCTGCCCGTCGCCGTCGCGGGCGATGGCGAGGAGCTCGGCCGGGGTGTAGCTCGGCCGCGCGGTCGTGATGTGTTGGCTGTTGCCGTAGCGCACGCCGCGGAAGATGTCGTAGAAGACGAGGATGCTGCTGATGTTGCCCCAGATCAGGCGGCAGCCGAAGAAGGTGCCGGTCAGGAGGGCGCCGTTGACGGCCTGGATGGTGGAGCCGGTGAGGTTGACCTTGTCGCAGAACCAGTGCACGTTGAGGAACGGGGAGCTGAGTTCGTAGAGGAGGAAGACCGGGGCGTAGAAGTAGACGAACGGCCGCTGGAGACCGTCGAGAGACGGGGTATGTCAGCACGAGTCGTCCACTTAGCTAGAAATCTGGATATCCGTTCATGATTTTGGGAGAAGCCATGGCAGGACTTGGAAGGAAATGGAGCAGACTCACGTATCCGAACGAGAACACCGAGAGGGCGCTGATGGCGTGGGCCACCATACCCCACCCGAAGATATCCACCCTCCACACGCAGATGATGAAGTCCCAGACGAAGTATCCCAGGGCGAACGACTGGCACAGGCCGTTCATGCCGTCGTATCCCCAAACCCGATCCTCATAGTTCGACCGCGCGCGCATGGCCGCTCGGTCCTCATCGAAGAAGATGATCCACAGCGAGAAGGCGCTGATGAGGACGGACTGGAAGAAGGAGGTGACGTGGACGTTCCAGTTGATCTGCGTGCGCCGGCTGAAGTTGTTGTAGATGTTGGGACAGATCAACCTGCTGCCGATGGGCGACACGACCTCGTTGACGAAGGTGTACATGAGGAAGGCGAAGATGGCCTCGTGCGCGTGCAGCGAGAGGGACGGGAAACCGGCCGCTTCGGCGTACGGCTGAACGACGCGGATGAGCCACTCGGGCGCCTCGACGGGGAATGGATCGCGCATTGTGACGAGGCGACGACGGGCGTCTCACGAGCACCGGTGGGATCTGCGGGGGCTGCTGCTGACAGTGAGCTTGCTGATGGCGGAGGAGTCGATCACAGTGGGATGGCCACCTGCACCGCAACAATCTGGCGGATAAATCTGTTGGTGATGATGATGATGGGCTCACAGCAGCAGCAGCAGCATCCAGGAGGGCAGATGGGAAGCCTCACCGCATGGCCGGGTGAGTGTAGAGGGAGAGAGGAGCCAAGTTAGTTCTATGAAGATTGAAATGAAGCCGAAGAGGGAAAGCGGAGAGTCGACGGGAGAGAGAGAGATCGCCGAGTCAGCCACACAAGCACCGGGGCGAGGTGCGAACAGAACCCACTTTATACGCTTCCATCCAGGTCGTTTCGGGCCTGCTCAGGCGGAGGGCAAACCGTGGCGAAGGAGGAGGAACAACAGGAGGAACAACAGGAAGGGTCATGTCCTCGTCGTGTTCTACGGCCGATAGGTGTACACACACTACTACACACACTGCAGTCCAGTCAACAGTCACCGCCACAGTCACGGTGTCACGCCGGACCTGATCGCATCACCATGTCGAATGCGGCTGGTCATTGTTATTACCTAGGCATCCCTCTGTCCACCACCACCTACACATGCATACTTGGAGAGAGCCGCCTGCCGAGACACGGTTCGGCGTGAATGCACGCACTCACGCACGAGGTCCACACGTATGACACCTAACGTCTCTGCAGTCCCGTACCGTACCATACATACCATGCCATACGAATAATATACAAACAACATACAAATAACATACAAATAACATACAAATGATATACAAATGACATACAAATGATATACAAATGGGTTACTGTATACGTTGGCCACACTCCCCGTGGGCTGCTGCTGCGCGCTGCACTCCGCAACATGGAGAGGGTAGGGAGTGACAGCTGTGTGAGTGAGATACAGTCCACTGCACACCGGAGTCGACGGCGACGACGATCGATCATCCACGGTTCCCGTCCCTCCCACTACACTACTGCACCAACTGCCGAACTCTATCATCATCACCATCCTCCTCTTCCAAAGAAATAACCCGGAGACGAGCGACTTTTCGGGGGTTCGTCTCATCCGGGAACGCACGCATCCCACGCACGTGTCGCCCCTCCTGCTGAGCGATCGACTGGATGGATGTGTCCACCGGCGGGAAGAAATATCACGCGGTCGACACACGACACGGTGGTGATGCTTTTCTTTTCTTTCCTGTTCGGCGGCGGCGGCCACCTGGCAGTTGCGGAGAGTGACGACGATCACGATCACGACGACGAGGACGACAGGTGTATGTATGTATGTATAGATGTATGTATAGATGTATGTACAGATGTATATATGCATTTATGGTTGTTTGTATATAACATATATATATATATATATATAAAAGTGGATGTATGTGCCATTATTATGATTATTATCGTCATTGTTATTTACAGCATATACCGAAACCCATCGACGTCGAGTCCGAGTCCCCCAGACAGACGACATCGGGTGCCCTGATGAAGACACGTCGGCCACCGAATCGGATGTGTAATAATGAATTGTCCAAGATGGTTCTATCATACGCACTGTTCATTCGTTCCATCATTGGTCATAATGCAGATGTCTCCGACGACGGTGAGCGTGCTCGATCTCGGCCCAAACATCTCACTCATCATTCGCGGTGCTCGCGTGCCTCGAGTCATCGGACACCCCGGCATCCGCTGTGTGTAGATATATCTCTCAGTATGTATTACGAGACAGATGATGATGATGGTGATGATCCGGCCACGCACACATGGACACCCGGTCCATCCAGTATACAGCTTCAGTGCCAGTGGACGTGACCGACAGGACTGACTATAGATGACTATTCAGCGGCCATTGTCGCGACGGTCGTACCGGTACAGGCACTCGCCGCCTCGTCTTTGTTCCCATCCATCACTTCCCCTGCATGGGGAGGAGTGAAGAGGATCCAGCAGGGTACAGGAATTGGAAAGGAAGATGTTTTGCCTCGGCTGAGTGAGGGTCGATCTCATCATGCGTGTACAGCTGAGCTGCTCACCTGCGCACAATTGCAATTGCTCAGCTGCCCGCCAGCCAGGTGGACGGATGTAGAATGCGATCACGTGATATGTGTATACATGAGACCAAGGGACCGACCACCCCGCCTGCATCTCTGTGCGGCATGCTTACGTACTCACATATGGACACATTCGCGATATGATGCTCCGTAGAGATTCCACGGGCCGTCCCGAGATCCGCCCTGTGATAAGATAATCAAGACGTCTGCCCGCATCACCAAACACTCCATCCCTCAGGGTTTAAGCAGCTGTGGAGGTGCTACTGCAGAAATTCTTCGGGCCAGGCAAGCGATAAACTTCACGAATTATATTGAGGGCCAGAGCATATTCCAGTAGCACTCCACACCTCTTCTCGACCACACACGACCACGATTCACGAAGACCACGTATTGCCGACCTCTGCGACGAGCTTCACGCACCTCACTCGACAAATATCTGCTTCATCTGCTGAAGTATTGGCCTCTCCCACGTTTCCATCTTCCTCATACGTGGTAGGCGGGTCCTCCACCACACAAACTCACCATGCAGGCGCCAGTCGTTGTCCTGAGTGAGTCTTCCAACCGAGACCGACAACTATCTCGTAATCCAGCGATCATGGACGATCGGAATCTTACTGACCTTCTCACCTTGTCCTACAGACACCCAAAATGGCCAACGTCAGACCGGGCGTCAAGCCCAACTCTCCAACATCACCGCTGCAAAGACCGTCGCAGACATCATCCGATCATGTCTGGGTCCCAAGGCCATGCTGAAGATGCTGCTCGACCCGATGGGCGGTATCGTCCTGACCAACGACGGTCACGCCATCCTCCGTGAGATCGAGGTCGCACACCCCGCCGCCAAGAGCATGATCGAGCTTGCGCGGACGCAGGACGAAGAGGTCGGAGATGGCACGACCACCGTCATCATCCTCGCTGGCGAGATCCTCGCCCTATCCATACCGCAGCTGGAGCGGAAGATCCATCCGGTCATCATCATCCAAGCCTTCAAACGTGCGCTCAACGACGCCATCAAAGTCATCCAGGACGTGTCGATCCCCGTCGACATCAACGACGACAAGGTGATGCGCGGCATCATCTCCACCTCCATCGGCACCAAGTTCTCCTCGAGGTATTCCGACCTCATGTGCAACCTCGCCCTCACCGCCGTGCGGACGGTCAGCCACGATGCGGGGGGCGGCAAGAAAGAGGTCGACATCAAACGGTACGCCCGGGTGGAGAAGGTCCCCGGCGGAGAGATCGAGGACAGCGTGGTGTTGGACGGCGTCATGCTCAACAAGGACATCACCCACCCGAAGATGCGGAGGAGGATAGAGAACCCCCGCATCGTCCTCCTCGACTGCACGCTGGAGTACAAGAAGGGCGAGTCCCAGACCAACATCGAGATCACCAAGGAGGAGGACTGGAACCGCATCCTGCAGATCGAGGAGGAGCAGGTCCGCGCCCTGTGCGACGCCATCATCGCCGTCAAGCCCGACCTGGTCATCACCGAGAAGGGCGTCTCCGACCTCGCCCAGCACTTCCTCCTGAAGCACGACATCACCGCCCTGCGCCGCGTCCGCAAGACCGACAACAACCGCATCGCCCGCGCCACCGGCGCCACCATCGTCAACAGCGTGCACGACCTCCGCGAGCAGGACGTCGGCACCGCCTGCGGCCTGTTCAACATCGAGAAGATCGGCGACGAGTACTTCACCTTCCTCACCAAGTGCCGCCAGCCCAAGGCCTGCACCATCCTCCTGCGCGGGCCCAGCAAGGACATCCTCAACGAGATCGACCGCAACCTGCTCGACGCCATGTCCGTCGCCCGCAACGTCGTCTTCCACCCCTTCCTCAGCCCCGGCGGCGGCGCCACCGAGATGGCCGTCGCCGTCCGCCTGGCCCAGGCCGCCAAGGGCGTCGAGGGCGTCGCCCAGTGGCCCTACCGCGCCGTCGCCGACGCCTGCGAGGTCATCCCCCGCACCCTGGTCGCCAACGCCGGCGCCTCGCCCATCAAGGTCCTGACCCAGCTCCGCGCCCGCCACGCCGAGGGCCTCTCGACCTTCGGCGTCGACGGCGACGCCGGCAAGGTCGCCGACATGAAGGACCTCGGCGTCTGGGAGCCCCAGGCCGTGAAGCTGCAGAGCATCAAGACCGCCGTCGAGAGCGCCTGCCTGCTGCTCCGCGTCGACGACATCGTCAGCGCCAAGAGCGCCCAGAGCGGCGGCGGGAACATGGGCGGCGGCGGCGACGATTGAAAAGCAACGGAATAGATAATCCTTTTCTCCTTTTTTTTTTGGTCTCTCCTCTCTTCCAATCCGAACGAGAACCCCACCTCTCTCTCTCCTTTTCCTTTCTTTTCTCTTTTTCCCTTCCTGCAGTGGTGAACGTCCAGCTTCGTCTTTGTGTGATGAGTTTCAGTGGCGGGGATGTTTTTTAACCCCCCCTCTCCCCAACGGCGGTGAATTTTCCCTCCCGCATTCATCATCTTCGCGAAAACCCCACCCGACCTCGTACGATCCATCTCCGTCGGTCGGTGGGACCGACGGCCCCGACTCGTCGGATCTGACCCTGTCCGTCACCGAGAGAGCGAGTGAACCAAGTAAACTCCCCAAGTGCTGCAGCGACCGGGAAAGGGGGGCAGCACCGACGGCGGATGGGAGGGGCACATGCAGTCTTCAAAGTGAAAAAAAAAATTAAATGGAAAATTGTGTATTGCTCTCCTACCCATCGCCGTCGTTATGGGTCGAAGATCGTCCCCCCGCTCGCTTTCTTTCCCTCCTCTAGTAATGATAATAGTAGTGATGATGATGATGATGATGATGATGGGACCGCTCTGCTCACAACGCCAGGCGAGAAAAACTCCTCTCGCCCGCTCCGTCCCCCCCGACGAGTACTCATCATGATGCCGTTTCTCTCCTCCGAATCCCACGCGCTGTCCACAGACAGACAGACAGACAGGCGTATGTATGTATGTAAATGTCCCGGTTCCTGGAAAAAGGGGCGAAAGAGATATAAACGAGTGCGCGGGGGAGACACGGAGAGATACGACGGCGGAAAAATCCAGACAGACGAGTGCGCGCGGTGGAAGAATCCAAACGATGGCAAAAAATCCCAGAGGAACGCCCGCCCGCCCCCAACACGATGCAGAAACCCAGCAATAAAATCCATCCCGCAGAAATCCCCTCGATCGCCCTCCACCGATGTGTTTTCCTCCCTCGAAAGGCCCCTCTTTCCCAAAATCCTTCATCAAGGAGCGGAAGAAGAAGAAGGAGGAGGGAGAAAAAACACAAACAAACAAACGGAGAAAGCAGCATCTTCTACAACGCACCGGGCTCGTACCTCCACCCGCCATCCCGCGCGACGCGCTCCCGCAGCTCCATGTCGCGTTTCTTCTCGGCGCTGGTGACGGCGTCGCCGCTCTCGACCCACATGGCGCTGCTGCCGCGGTCGCGGAAGCGCTTCAGGCGGTCCGCGTTCTTGCCGTTCTTGAACACCTCGTCCATCTTGAGCTCG
The DNA here is from genome assembly GCF_010015565.1 of Dissoconium aciculare CBS 342.82. Classification (NCBI taxonomy): domain Eukaryota; kingdom Fungi; phylum Ascomycota; class Dothideomycetes; order Mycosphaerellales; family Dissoconiaceae; genus Dissoconium; species Dissoconium aciculare. Next base: position 2,256,187 of record NW_022984953.1, read on the forward strand.
CCGATCGGGCCGAAGACGCTCTCCGGGTCGACGAGCTGTTGCTGGGTGAGGAGGTCGCGGAGCGCGGGGCTGGCCACCCAGGAGGGCGCGCGGAAGCCGCCGCCGGGTCCGCCGCCCCGCTCGTCGTCGCTTTCTTCATCCTCGGAGTCGGTGGCGATGTCCGGGAGCTCGATGGCGTCGCCTTGGAGGTAGGAGGGGGTTTGGGGTTTGGTCGTGCCGGCGGATTTGGGGAAGCCGGGGGCGGGGCGGGCAGGGGTTTTGAATTTGTTGTTGTTGTTGTAGTTGTCGTACCCGTTGTGATGATGTTGTTGTTGTTGCTGCTGCTGTAGGTGTGATTGGGACGTAGCGTAGTTCGAGGATCCCGGCGGGTTATTGTTATCTGCAAAGGGGATTCGTGCATTGGAGACCTGCACCAATTGGCTGGGATGCATGGGTTGTCCAGGCTTCTTGTACATCGTATTGTGGTGCTGTGCGGGTGGCGGCGCGTGTGAGTAGCCGTGCGGGAATTTGGAAAGAGTGTCCTGTTGCGATGGTCAGCATCAATGTCATCAACGAAAATTCGAAACGGTCGCATACCTTTCGCCAATTCGACGGCCGCTTGGGCGGAGCCATAACCGAATGTCTCTCGGGCTCCTTCTGAGGTTCCTCACTGGTCCGCCTGCGCTTTGCATCGGTCTGCTGATACGAAGGCGGGCCTCGCTGAATTGGTGGCCGCTGCTGGTTCTGAGAAAATGCTTCATCGTCTGGGTTGAACACGCGTTTGATAGGCTTGGCTCCATTCTGCACCGGGATCGTGGACTTGACCAATTGCCGCAAGGTTCCACCTACATCGCCTCTCGGATGTGCCGGCATCTGCTGCGCCCTCTCACGCCGGATGGCCTCAGCCAGATCATGAGCTTCTTTTGCTTTGCGCGCCTCTTCCTGTTGGCGGAAGGTTTCGAGCTCGCGTCGCTGCTGCTCTGCACGCTCCCGTTCGCGCCGTTCTTGCTCAATTCGCTCCTGCTCCCGCTCCTGCTCCCGCCTCTGCTGTTCAGCACGCTCTTGTTCCCGCTTACGAGCTTCAAGTGCTTGCTTCTCAGCCGCTTTGCGCTGCGCTGCGAGTTTGGCTTCTTGAGCCCTTTGCTGCTCAGCCGCCTTTCGTTCATCCTCGGCTCGCTTCTCCTCTTCCGCTTTCGCTGCCCGCTTGCGCTCGAGCTCACGCTTCTGGTCAGCTTTCTTTTGTGCAGCTTTCGCGTCCGCCTCCTTCTTGCGTGCAGCTGCTTCGAGTGCTCGGACTCGCGCTCCTGAAGGTGCTGCGCTGCCAGGCCTGTTGCTTTGAACCGACGCAGCTCGTAAGCTTCCATCCTTCGCGGCAAGCGGAGTGGGAGCCGAGCTCTCGTGCTGCGATTTCGCAAGCGATGACTGCGAGCTTGCTCCTTGGCCAAGTCGTTGTGATTGTGCGGTAACGCGAATCGAAACTGGAACTGGTTTTGAGACGAGAGTCTCTTTGGATGGTTTCAATAATCTTCCAGGGGCGCGAAGCTTTCCCAAGCTCATTCCACCAGACTTGGTAGATGGGGCCGAGGACATATCGTCCCTCTCGCCATCGGTGGAGACTGGTCGCTCCGCCTGCGCCGCTGCCTCGCGTCTTTCATCCTCCAAACGTTTGGCCTCAGCCTTTTCCGCCTTTGCCTTTTCTTCTTGTTGCTGCTTGGTGGCCTTCTGGCGTTCCTTTTCGCGTGCCTTTTCAAGGTCATCGACAGCCTTCTGTTGACTCTTCGCGTCCTTTTCTCGTTTCCTGTCGCTTTCTGTCGAGCTGCGAGTCTTACGGCTAGGGCTATGTGAGATGGCGGAGGTCGGTCGACTGGGGCTTTGTGGTAGTTGTCTCTCTGAGTACATGGCGCCAGGCATGTTGAACACGGCCGCATCACGAGATTCGTCTACCGAGATCTGCCTTGTGAGCATGGAACTGTTGTGTGCTTCAAGCTTCGCTGCAGCACTTGCGCTTGCAGATGAGGCGAAAATGTTCTTGGCGGATTTGAGTGCAGACCACAATCTGTTCTTGGACGCGCTCAATGGGCCTTCGTATGTTCTCTTTGCTGTAGGAGATCCGGCTGGTGTGGTTGACTCGTTGAATTGTGTGACGGAGAAGGACTTTTGATGGCCTAGAGTGTGTGGCATATCAGGTCTGGGTGACGGAATGTCGGTCGTCGAGATGGATTTCTGATGCATCACTGGTCGATTGGGCGAAAGTTGTACTTGCGGCAATCGCGATTCACTGGTCATTTGCATCGCAGTCTTGGCTGGAACAGCTGGTGCGATCCAGTCATCATCGTCGTCGTCGTCGTCTTTAAGTGGCTGTTTTGTTTGAGAATCATTTGTCACCTGCGAATTCACAGCTGTGGTTCCATCCTGACTGTCAAATTCCATTTCCTGAATTTGAGGGTAGACAATTCCTCCGGATAGGGCACTCGCAGGTACGATCTTGGAGCTTCGGGAGTCCTTCGTCTTGCCGAGGAGATTGATGCGCTCATGCAATAGCTGGGTCGAGGTCTTACTGGGCTCCTTCAGTTGGGCCAGCTTATCCATAATGTCCTCGTCTTCATCTTCGTCCTCAGCATCATTGCCTTTCGTGCCGAAAGACTTGCCGAGAGTGCTGCTGCGGTGATTGTCAAGATGACCCATGCTTTTCTTCGCACCAAGTGGTTCCCTAGCTGGTAGAGCCGAGAAAGTGAAACTGCTCTTTCGGTGCAGCGGCTTTTCTGGACTTGACAATTCCGAATGTGGTGCATCGGCATCGTCCATCTCCACATCAGCTTCGATGGAGTCGCCTGGCCTTGATGCGAGTTCTTGAACGTCTGGGTATGCTTGCGTCTCGCCCATCGGAGAGTCTGGCTGGGTGTCACCAGCAACGACTGCTTCCTCACTGACGATTTGAGATTCGACAGTGTTCATTTCCGTCTTCGCATCGAGCGAAACCACCCTGCTAGCGTCTTTTGCATCCTGCTCCTTCGCCGAGACAAACGAGTCGTCGCTCGCGGCGGTGTCGTCGGCTTTGCCCTCCTTTGGTTGTTGCACCGGCTCTTCGATTGTTGTGAGCACATCTACAGGTGCGGTGTCTTGAGTTGACGCGTCGATACTCGCTGGAGGAGCAAAAACGTCCATCTCATCCTCGGTGAGGCCGTGATAACCAGAATCTGTGCAAGGAACACCAGGGCGCCGAGGACTTCGGCCACCACTGATCGGTCTCTCAACCGCTGCAGCATTCTCTACATCCTCGGCGATTTCGAACTGCGCCGCCTTTTCAAAAATAGTCGGCCTTTGCGGCGAGTCGCTTGTTTGTGGAACTGAAGGAGCGAATATATCTGCAAGCGGCTGTCGAGGTGCCAACGCATCTCGCTTTCGAGCTGTGCGTGGTGTCTTCCCTCTTAGCTTGCCAGGTGTTTTGAAAACGTCCGCGAAGTTCCTGTGACAAGATTATCAGCGCGATCTCTACAAAAGCGGCGGTGTAATCCTCTACGAACACTCTTGTCGTGCTGAAAACGTCCGCCATATGCTCGTTCAACCATTCCAATTCATTGCGTGCGCTATACCCAAATTCTTCGACTTCTTGAGAGATAAAATCTGACGCCTGTTGTCGCTCACTCTGAATCCATTGCGACGAGCCAACCGGCTGCGCTTTCGATTTTGGCGCCGCCATTGTTGTGTTGTTGTGATTAGGATTGTCCAGGTGGAAGTCGTGGAGTTGGAGCGCAGATCGCCTCGTTGTAATTGCGTTATGAGCGCGTCAATAACATCGTCGCCTGGTACTCGAGTTTTGAGGGGATTCGTGCTGTCGTTGAGCAGAATGTCTCTGTCAATTGTGCAGATATTGAAGAGGTCCAGTGTCTATGGACATCGAATTGCGCGTTTGTTGTTTACTAGTCGCGTAAATATGGGGTAGGTAGCGGTCCCCAGCCGTCTTCACGTGACTGGAATTTGAGCACAACGTCACTGGCAAGTCTCCCGCTGCTCGACACACGGGACTCTGTCCGTTTGCCCCGGCGTATAGGATATAATATTGCGAAGAAAATGCTGCGAAGAAAATGCCGCGAAACATAAGTGCTCTCTCTGCTGATCGTGGAATTACATGTTCGAGGCAGTTGATGCTCAGACACATTACGTTCGACTGGGGACTCGGAGCGGATGTCTCGGCTGATGCGCTGATCACGGGCAAACACCCACACGTCTACTCATCATGCGACTCGCGGCTTGAGATTCTGCCATAACCAGGTATTCAAAAGCATTACGCACAATATTCGACTGCCTTGCCGTACATATATATAACATAGTGTCTCGTCATATTGATGCTTCGTCTCTACCATGTCGAAAGTTCTCCATATCACCGTCCGGCGCCTTGCATGTCTTCCCTCATCTGCCACTGCGGTTGCCCGTCCACGGAACCAAGCGTTTGTAACATGTCGGCGAACGCTCTCCAACACGCCGTCGCGACGGCTGATGGAGCTCTCGGGCTTCTCTACCGAACAGCTCACAGTCCGAGATGCGGTGATGAAAATATGTTCGAAGTACAGTGATGAATACTGGATGGAACACGATTACAACGAAGAGTATCCTCATGGATTGCATGCAGACCTGGCAAGGGATGGCTGGATAGGAATTGCGTTACCAGAAAACCTTGGTGGCGCGGGCCTAGGTATCTCGGAAGCCACTATGATGTTGCAAGCTATTGCGGAGAGTGGAGCGGGTCTGGCAGGAGCGCAGTCTGTACACGCCAATGTCTACGCGACCCAGCCCATCGCCAAGTTTGCAACCGAACATCAGCGAGATGCATTCCTGAGAAAGATCATCAGCGGTGAGTGGCGGACTTGTTTTGGTGTGACGGAGCCCGATACTGGTCTCGAGACCCTCAAGTTGAAGACGACGGCGACAAAGGAAGGTGACTCGTATCGCATTACCGGCCAAAAGGTATGGATCACGAATGCTCAGGTAGCCGACAAGATGGTCCTTCTCGCGCGGACGACAGCCCTCGAAGATGTCAAGAAGCCTAGCGAGGGCCTGAGCATGTTCTACATTCCCTTGGACAAGACAGCCCCTGGCCTCGAGATCAAGAAGATCCGAAAGATGGGAGGACGAGCCGTCGACGCCAACCAAGTCTTTTTCGACAATTACCGCATCCCGGCCGATTCGCTCATCGGCGCCGAAGGTCAAGGCTTCAAGATAATCCTGCACGGAATGAACGCCGAGCGCTGTCTCCTGGCGGGCGAGGCTCTAGGCCTGGGCTACGCCGCCCTGAAGAAGTCGACGGACTATGCCCGCGAGCGAGTCGTCTTCGGCAAACCCATCGGCCAGAACCAGGGGATTCAGCATCCGCTTGCTTCCGCCTTCATGCACCTCGAGGCTGCCAAATTGGCCACGTATCATGCGGCTCGCCTATACGATCGAAGCAACCCGAGCCATGCCGAATACGACAGTTCCATTACCCAGCACGCGGTCGGCATCGCGTGCAATAGCGCCAAATATCTCGCTGCGGAGGCTGCGTTCAATGCGTGTGAGCGAAGCGTGATGTCCATGGGTGGCATGGGCTATGCTGCAGAATATCATGTTGAGCGGTATCTTCGAGAGTGCTTCGTGCCGAGGATCGCGCCAGTGAGCCGGGTATGTTCATTCCATCAGCTCCCTAGATTCGCTCACGACGCTAACAATGCACAGGAGATGATCATGAATTTCATCGGCGAGAAGGCGCTCGGATTGCCGAGGAGCTATTAAGAGGAGGAGATTCCGATCCCGTGGCAACGATGTTTGACGAAATTCATGATTCATTATGGACATCTATCTATTTATAACACAAAAGTCAAGTCCCGACGTCCCACGGCCTTGACCTCAGCGTGTCGACTCTAATATATTCCATCGACTCTGATCGGGGAAGAATTGATTCTCTGGCCTCGGCAGTCCCAAGTGCTCTCTCAGCGTGTTCCCCGTGTAATCCTCCCGGAACAGTCCTCGTCGCTGCAGCTCCGGCACCAGCCTCTGCGTGACATCATCCAAGCCTTCTGGTACATACGGCAGGCACACCGTGAAGCCATCACAAGCTTCCTCGTGGAGCCAGACGGCCATCTCGTCGGCGATCGATTGCGGCGTGCCGACGAAAGCGAGCCCGGCGAATCCTCCGTATCGCTGCGCGAGCTGCCGAACGGTGAGATTCTCTTCCTTAGCCAGCGCGATCACGCCCAGCCGTGCCGTATGGCTCGCGTTGGATTCCGGGATGACATCAGGGAGTGGGCCGTCAGGGTCGAAATTGGAAGCGTCGGATCCCAAGGCGATTGAGAGGGAATTGATGGCGGTATCATAGTGCACGCGACTGTCCAAGTCCAAACGTTTCGCTTTGGCCTCCTCAATGGTGTCGCCGACGATGATCATGGCCGCTGGCAGAATCTTGAGACTGTCACGGTCCCGTCCGACTTTGGACATACGGCTCTTCACATCTGCGTACAGCTCCTTGGCCCTCTTGAGGTCGGGAGGTGAGGCAAATACGAGCTCGGCTGTCTCGGCGGCTAGTTGTTTTCCGGGTTCGGACTGTCCTGCTTGAACGATGACCGGCCATCCCTGAATTGGTCGTGCTATATTCAGCGGCCCCCGGACGCTCAGATCATCGCCGACGTGGTTGAGAGTATGTATCTTGGCGGGGTCGACGTACACGCCACTTTCGGCGTCTCGCACGAAAGCATCGTCTGCAAAGCTGTCCCAGAGGCCAGTCACAACGTCGTAGAACTCTCGCGCACGCTTGTAGCGATCGGTATGTTGCTTGTGTTCGTCCTGGCCGAAGTTCTTCGATGTCTCCGGATTTCCAGTAGTTACTACGTTCCATGCCGCTCTGCCATTGCTGATGTGATCGAGAGAGGCAAACCGGCGTGCGATATGGTAGGGCTCATCATATGTGGTTGAAGCAGTCGCGGCGAGTCCAATCTTATCAGTGACCATCGCCAACGCTGATAGCAACGTGAATGGTTCGAACGATGTTACTGTATGGGAGCGCTTGAGAGCCTCGACGGGCATGTTCAGCACGGCTAGATGATCGGCCATGAAGAAAGCATCGAATTTGGCTGATTCAAGCTTCTGAATGAACGAGGTGATGTGTTTCAGATTGAAGTTCGCATCCGGGTACGAACCGGGATATCTCCATGCTCCTGGGTGAAGCGAGATGGGCCGCATGAACGCCGTGAGATGGAGCTGCTTCTTGTTGGGAGTCATCTTGGGTTACTTGTGACCGCAGCCGAATACTTCACCCCGAGACTTTTGTTCCTTGGATACGATGTGTTCGGCATCGCGATAATCAATGCCCATGAGTTGCCGTTCATCACTTATATCCGTGAATCGTTCTGTGAGCACGGGCAGGTAACGTCATTTGTATTACAAATCCGATTATCTTTAGCCTCGAGCCGACGACGTCGACGATGCACGCATTCCCACGTCCTCGATGGATTCAAATATGCGACAGGCTTTCCTACCCGGAATCGACCTCAACGCATAATCGACTTGCAGAGCACACGATGATGAAATGCCATTGTGGACCCGACGCCCTGTTTACTCTCAAGGTTGCAGTATGCTCGTTGCAATCAAACTCATCCATGGCGCAATCGCTTTGTAGGGTTCTAAAGTTGTAGCATTCACGACCCTAGGAGCGATGAACCTCTTCCATCTGAAACGCCACCAGCAACATGGATTCTTCCTACGCGCGCAATGGCACGTCGTACCCGGATGCATCTTGGAGGACTGATGTAACGTGGTTGTACATAAGGTACCCTGAAATGAATAGAACAGGAATTCTTTCATGAAAACTGCTTTCGCTTCTGAATTGTGACTACACTACTGGATATTCATCAGCCCTTATAGACAGGCCTTTACTCCGGAACTCGCGGTTCACCTCCCAAACGCCAAGCAATGCCTCTTGCCTAATGTGATAAATCACTCGAAACTTCCCCCGAAACCTCTGCCCTGCAAGACGCCGCCAGCACTCCTCCTCATTTCCGCGATGCGCTTGGTATTCTCCGCACGCTGCCGCACACCCGCTTCGACGATCACTCTTCTCTCCTCTGCTCGAGCTTGATATGCCAGGGAAGATTTCTTGCTGCCACCCATCTTCACGCCACCAGCATTACTGCCACTGCTGTTCTCGCGCGAGAGACTGCTGCTACCGTTTGATGTGGTGACGCCACGTTCGTTCGCGGAAAAGGTGATGTTGGTAGTCGCGCGTCGCAAGAGCGACGGAACGCCGTGCAGACTGCCCACTGAAGTGAGAGACGATGCCCAAGCGCTGGGACCGTTCGAGGGAGCGTCAGCGTTGCTAGCGCTGCGCTTCATCGAGAGACGATCGATGACTGCATTGGCGGCAGTGCGACGTTGAGTGGCAGGAAGTCGGGCGGGTGGAGGCATCATGGCACGATCAGGGGCAAAGCCACCATCGTTCTGACGAGCTTTCTCAGCCTCAACTTCGTCTACATCATCTCCGGAGTCATTGTCAGATCCATTGGCTTCGTCCTCTCCATTGTCTTCGTTTCCAGAATCGGCCTCGGCTGTCGCTGGCACAGTCACCAAAGCATTTGGCTCCTCCAGCAGAAAGCTCAGAGACTCTTTGATCTCAAGCAATGATGTTGGTGCTCGGAATGCGGAAACCTGGGTTCGTCTCTTCGTCGCGGGAAGTCGTTCGGTAGTGGAGTCTTCGCGCCGTCTCTTGTTTCCGGATATTTCCCTCGGCGGCTCAGTAGCTTTGTCGAGCTGTGATGCTGGGTTGATCTCAGGAGTCGATGCGACCTCAGCCTGATCATCATTGTCCTCAACCTCTGGCAAGTCGTCGTCGTCGAGTTCACCATCATCATCGTCGGCAATCGCTTTCAGGAATGCATCCTTGCCTTTGCTGTGCTTGCCCTGGGCGAGATCAGCAATGCTGTCATCCTGTAGAAGCAGTCGGCGTCGCCGTGCTTCTTCTTGTTGCCGGATCTGTCTCCTTCGTAATGCCAAGTCGGCTTCGTCTTCATCGAGATCAAACATGTTGGCTTGTTTCCGGCGCAAAGCACCAGTCGTGAGATCCTTGAGAAGTTTGTTCGCATTTGCTTCGTCCTCGATCCTTTGTCGCTCAGCATAGTGGGCAGCCAGTGCTTGCTCATCGACTTCAATGTGACTTGAATCAATGATGTCGTGATCCTGTTCAGTCTCTGGAGCAACATAGTCATCGCCTCCGAGGCCGGCGTATTCATCGTCAGATTCGTCGGCCTGCTCATCCATCATGTTCTTGGCTTGAGCCTCAGCTTCCATCCGCTCTGCGGCAGTCAGTGCTTCTTTTCGTCGACGGGTCATCTCACGGAACGCATTCTTCGAGCTTTCCTCAAGCAGTTGCTCGGGTTCCTCGTCTGACTCATCTGTAATCAGACCACGACGCTGGCCACGCACCAGCCGGGTCATTCTCGCGGGTGCGGGAGATTCGGCAATTCGGATAGGCACCGTGTCTTGCGTGGATGCAAGCTCGGGAATGGAGTCGAATGTGTTCTCGCGCCTCAGGTTGGCGGTTGCCTGCCACAAATTCGGCAGCCCGTCATCTTGCGTTGGTTCCCAACCAGGAGTAACGATGCTTGGCATTGGCTCGCTTCGCTTCGCTTTGGAAATCGGTGTTTCGGGGGCAAGCGTTTCCAACGGAAGCTGTATCTGCTGGCTGTTGGGCACCTGGCTTGCTGCAACGATATTTGTTTGACTTTCGTTTTGTGTTTGATCACCCAGAGCGGATGGGACTGGTGGTACCGATGAAAAAGTGGGAGGTGCGAGTCGTCGGAAAACATCCATCGAATCCTGCTGGGTCAGCTGAGATGGCGTTTGCATTGTGGCATGGAATGCTTGAGTCGGGCTCATCAGTGAGCTTCCAGGGTTGAAATTGCCGAAGCCAAAGGCTGCAAAGGGATCTGCTGGCGTGCGTACTGGCGACGCTGGTGTTTGAGATCGGGTTCCTTGATCAGCAGAGATGTGCTCGTCCTCGTCGTCATCGAGCACAATGCGAGATTTTCTCTGTCTGGCTGTGTGTTGTCGTTTTTGTATAGGTTGCACAGGCTCTTCGTCGTCTGATTGCTCACTCGCCACGGCAAGTGCTGGTTCCACGACATCGTCCTTGCTGATTACACTGCCCTCTGCCTCATCGCCAGAGTCATCCTCATCTTCCTCGTCTTCAGCTGCGACTGCATCAATCAGCTCGTTTTCCTGTCCATCACTCTCGAACTCATCGTCCACCTCCGAACCGTCATAATCTTCATCCTCTTCCTCGTCATCGCTTGGCACATTGGTAATCTCGCCATCCTCATTCGTTCCTAGGCCCGACCGCTCCGCTTTTCTCAGCTTCAGAGCATCCTGCCTAGCTCTATCAAGCAGATTTTCAAGATCCTCGGCTTCCTTGTCGCGATCTTCCGCGCTGAGAATGACAATACCGCGTGCTTTAAGCTCTGCCACTCGCTCAGCTTGCTGCATCCGCGCTTGCTCTTGTGCACGGGCGCGAAGTTGAGCCTCAAGCACATGTGGTAGAACAGTTGGCTTAGAAGATTTTGTCCTGCGTCTTGAAACTCGATTGCTGTCGGCGCCAATGTGCGACAGATGTTTGAGCGTGTGTATCGCTCTGGAATCAGTGTTTTGTTTTCGTGTGCGCGTTCTCGCCTGATCAAAAATGCGGTGAAGGTTCACTCCCTGGTGGACAATCTCGAGCTCGTCATCGCTACTTGCACCGTCGCTGTCAAAAGCAGATGTCTTGCCAAGACGGGCGAGCTGAAGTCCAGGTTTTGCTGCCTCCTTCGTAACAGCACATGGAGATTTCGCTTTTCTCGCAGAGCTAAGCAACTCAGTCATATCTAAGAGCTCATCGCCGCCCTCTCCGTCTTGTACCAGAGAGGCAAGACTATCCTGTCGGGCAGGCATAAGTTTGCTGAGCGCGCCTCGCTCCACCAATGCCCTTTGTCGATCCAGCGGGGTCGGTGGGCTGGAAGGCGGAGTATCACGACGACTTCTCACGCTCTGAGGCTCGGACGCATCGCTATTAAGTGCCGATGAAGCTGACGTGTCCTCCAGAGGGACTGTCAGTGTGCTAGGGTGTGCTGCAGGAGCGTTGTCAAATCGTGCGAGAAGGTCATTCATGGTGAACTTCTTTTTGACTTTCATCTGATGGGCCAAGGCTTGCTGACGTGCCATGCGTTGAGTTTCGCGTTCGATTTCTAGCATGGCCTTCTTGCTAGCTTTGCGTGTAGGTTGAGTCGCGTCTGACATGATGCGATCAATAGTGGCATCTTGCGCCTCTTCAGTGTCGACGGTCTGCACATCATCTTCGAGGAGCTGCAATGGCGATTGACCGGATTGGGCACGGCTTCGTTCTGATTTCTCAGCCGCCTCTGCTTCGCGGGCTTCGCGTTCAGCACGTTTGCGGGCAACCAGTTCCGCAAATCTCTGCTTGTCGCGGAAAAGGTTCGTCGGGAGTTGTTCATCATCACTCATCGACGCGTTCGATTTGGCAGGGCTGACGAAAAGCGATGTCGAGTTTCGATCTGCGGATGGCGAAGTCGTATCATTCGCAAAGTCGGCGCGTGGTGTGGTTCGTCGAAATATTCGAACTGGAGTCCTGCTGTAGAGATCCTCGTCTGCGATCTCACTGGGGACGACATCTCTGCTGTTTCGCTTGGGAGATCCGATCGGACTGCTCGTAAGTTTCAACATTCGCCTGGCAGCGCGTCCACGCGGCATGCGAATCTCATCGTCTGAACCACCGTCCGAGGAAGACATTTTGAATGAAGTATGTTCCTCGAAATCAACAATTCCTGTTCCAATTGGAAATGTAATACTGTCAAGAAAGGCAATGATAAAGATAATGAAAGGATAGGCATGGGCAAATTATGCGTGGTTGGGAAGACGCGTCTGCGACGCGCGACACGAGCTTTGAGACGCCCCGCGTAAAGAGGTGAATTTCCATTCTGGCCGTGTGCGCACAGAGCACTTGCAAGACCGCCCATCCCCCCGGCAAAGTGAACTAAACAGCACACGCTCCAGGCGAGACATTTCCAGTGACGTCAAACTTTTGAAACGTCGTGAGCCACAAATTGACCATGTCCATCGTCTGCCTCGTAATCATTTATTCTCAATGTTGCTCAGAGCCACCAGGGCACCTTGCCGGTTCCAACAAAGTGCAGCACTACAACGCTTGATGCGCACATGTGGTCCTGGCGTATTCAAGGACGATGTCGCGCAGTCACGAAGCTGTTCTATACGATCGGGACGATGTTCACGGCTTGATCGCATCGGACTGATAATGGCGGAAGGGCTCCATCCCAAGGAGTTTTCGTTCCCTGGACAATTGCTGGTCCAACGCATCGAAGAGCCACGATTTGCAATGTGCAAGTGCTGGGTGAACTCCTCCTGGGAGGTAGCCCTTTTGCATTCCAACGTCCCGAACCTTAGAGTGTCTCGCCCGGCAACGATGGAGAGAGATCTGTTTTCTCGGCGTCGAGTGGTCTCTGGAGCCGCACGGACCTTCCAAGAGCATCAGGATTCCGGTTCATTGCATTTGGAGCCTTGCCCGCTTCTTCACCACAATGTTAATCTTTGTAGATGATGTAAATCACGGCGCGGTCCCGTACAGTCGGCAACTACCTACATACGGAAAGTCTGACAAAGTACAGTAAGTGGTTGCGGAGGCTTTGGGGGAGCTCGCTGCCTAGAATACCGCGCCGCATGCCGATCGTAGAGCTTGCAGTCTGAGAGCCACTTTACCTCGTATTACTTATAAGACCGAATATTACCACACACATTCGTGTTTCTTTCATTAAACTCTTGGATAAATCCCAAACCGCTTTCGACCTCAAAGCCTTAACATTCCAGTTTGAAAAGCATTGCATCTGAGACAAGCATGGCTTCAACAGTTCCCTTCGTCCTTGAAGTTCAAGGCCACGCGGTGATTCCGCTTCCAGCTGAACGAGCCCATATCAATGTACACATTGCCAGTTCCGGACCAGACAAGGCAAAAGTCTCCAGTGAAGTCCTCAGCAGTGCCCGCGTAATCGAAGCTTTGCTCTACGATCTTTCTCCTGAGGACGAGTCCGCCGAAGCCAAAGCATCGGCCGCACTGGCGCATTGGTCCAAAACTTCTCTGTCGGCAACCTCTCATAGACCCTACGATAACGAGGGCAATCAGAAAGATCGAGAATACACCGCGAGGATTAACTTCGATATCCGCTTTCAAGACTTCAAGGCCCTCGGCGGCTTCGGTGCGCACATATCTGCATTGCCACATGTCGAACTGCCGAATATTGAATGGAAGTTGAAACCCGTGACCGAATACAACTTCCGCGCGCAATTGAGGAAGAAGGCAGCAGAAGATGCATTCCGCAAGGCACAGGACTATTGTGAGGTATTCGGTTGTGTTAATTTGCAGCCAGTGGCATTGGGTGAAGGCCATCGCTCTTTGGGGAGTATGGGAAATGTGGAAGGCGCAATCGACTTCGATCAAGATGAAGGTGGAGGCTATAGCTTTGGTGGAGCGCGAGGAAAGTCGGGAAGAACACGGCAAACTGCGCGGAAAGCTGATATGGAAGTGGACGAGCCCGCTTTCGAATTCACGCCGCAGGAGGTGACGATGGAGATGAGCGTCACCGTGAAGTTCAAGGCAGAGTAAGCATTCTCCGACCACCTCATTGGATTTTTCCCGGCTGACATGACAACAGTCCCAATTTGAATGCTAGCCAGGCATGATCGGTCTGTGGGTCACATTCCTCACGGAACTGCCGTATCGCATCACCAGTGTGAATGCTCGCTGTCCTGCACCTTTTTAATTACATGACGTGTCTTTGACTTGCTGGCTGCTAATAGTTCACTTGCCAAAGAAGCTTGTGATTTTCGCGTTGTAAATTTTCGTCGGCGTCTTGACCACGGTGTTGTTTGATGTCGCACTCCGCATCTTGCGGCCACTACCTTTTGTAACGTTAGTAGATTGCTTCACTGGCGAAGGACTTGACTTTTCTGTCTTGATCTGCTTCCGCGGCGAATCTGTGCCTTCTAGAGGAGATGCAGATCGTTTTAGGCTCCTAACGCTCTGGGCAGGAGAAGTGTCATTGTCACCGGAATTCAGCTTCTGTGCTAGTTTTTCGTCCGACTCTGATTTGATTTTAGGCAACGGCGCGTTATCTTCGCTTGTCTCCACCTTTGATGTGGTGTCTCGCGTCTCGGTGTCATCGCCAGGTTCGCCAGTCGACTGCGCTTTTTGTGCTGCATGATTCTGTGCGGCGACGTGATCGGCTGTTGCTCTCTGCGTGCTGAAGAAATTCGCGATGTTCTTCTTGTTATCCTTGCTATCGACCGGCACTACGAATAGAGGGCTGTTGTTTCCAACTTTGCCGACGTCCTTGTCAACAGGGTAGCACTCCAGCTCACCAGTGTAGGGTCGAAGAAGACTTTGCAGTTCTTTCGACCAGCCAGTATTCGTGGGGTCCAACCAGTCCTTCAACTCTCGGCCGTCGGCCTCCAGGATCACCGGCATACGATCGTGTAGGAAGTTTAGCTGCTTGTTTGAATCTGTCGTGATGATAGTGTAGGTGTAGAGTTTGTCTTCGCTGCCTTCATAAGTCACAGAATCCCACAGACCAGCAAGCAGCATCAGCTGTCCATCTTTCCGTTTGACGAAGTGGGGGATTTTTTCTTTGCCGTTGTTCTTCTTCAACCATTCAAAAAAGCCTTCGGCGACAACGATGCAACGCTTGCGCTTTTTCATCGTTGTCCACATACCACGATCGTCGATGAGGCTGTCATTCCGACAATTGATGGTTTTCAACTGACTGCCATAGTCCGGTGGCCGTTTGGTCCAGAATGGAATCAGTCCCCACTTAGCACTTTGAAGTTTGTATTTGATCTCTGTGCCAACAGACCCATTTGATGGTGGCGAGTCGTTCACGACTCCTAATCTACCAACCGGTGGGTCGTCTTCCTCGAGAGTAGATTCATTGGCATGAGCATCACTTGAGGTTGCAGCACGATATATCAATCCATGGTAGCCGGGAGCAAAGTTGTATGTCTGTCTGGTGCGATCATCTTCCTCGTCTGGAGCCTCATCAACTGCTAAGTGCTGATCGGCAAAGCGCTGTCTGACTTGCGCAGGCGTGAGGGACAGAGCATAACGGCCACACATCTTCTTCGATATCACTTAGGTGCCGCAACACCACATTGAGTGATCAAAGCGGGAGGAGCGCATGTAGCGACATCCAACAGTTGAAAACATCGATTATTGGGATCAAACGGACTACATTATTAGGGTGCTGTATGTGATGTACTATATAAATGCACATTCGAAGTATACCTTGGTACAGGGTGACGCGCTGAAACGCGCCCAACGTCATGCCATGTGCGGCGAACTCGGGAAAGTGCGCCCGGGGAAGTACGATGCGCCCTGAAAATTGATCATTGCCAGCCGACCTTCCTGAAGAGTCCCTGGCATGTTGGCATTGACAAAGGAAGACATTTGAGACCGCACAGCTCTCGTGGATACAAGGTGTTAGTGTCAAGGCGACGCCTCCGCCTGGATGAGTCTCCCAACAATGTTCAGACGACTGCCCAAGTCAACGCTTCTGCGAACCACTCTGGGACAACCCCTTCGATCAACACGTCAAACACACAGCTTCACGAGTCGGCTCACACGACCTTCACCATCAATACCCCGTCGCATCACACAATCTACTGTACGGCATGCATCGGCTAAAGCTAGCGAGAATGCGTTCACTGGGAGCTTCTGGGGCAACGCTCGCATCCTCTTCCGCCTCTACCCTTTCCAGCTGGTTCTGGTGTCGACGACAATCCTGGTCGGCGCATTCGGAATCATATATGTAAATTACATGTACCAGGCCTACATCATTGCGGCATTCCACAAATATCCCGAAGAGGTGGCGAAACCATTGCGGAAAGCATTGTATTACACGAATTACGATCCACAGCCAAAGGAGGCATTGAAGTATTACAAACAAGCGTTGCTGATCGCTCGGGATCTCCCCATGGACCCTTTCAGTGACGAAGTCATGGGACTGAAAATTCAGGTCGCTGCATTTTTGGAGATGCACAACCAGTTCAAGACGGCGATTGATGTCCTGGAAGCACTTCGGATACAGAATCTGCAGTGGATCGAGGACCACGGTGAGAAGGATGCTTTGAAGAAGATACGGACGAGGGTCCTCGCCAAAACAATCGCTACATCGGTCAAGCTTGGAGAGCTGTACGCGAACCCAACGATCTGGGATCGCGACACTGCAGAGGCACGGCTTGTCTGGGCGGTTGAAGCGGCTTTGAGAGAGAAGCAGCGGCGCAAGGACCACAATGTCAGTGTCGAGAAAGAGGGCGAATGGATGGATGACAGCAGCATGGGCGCAGCAATCGAGTCATTGGCACATCGCTACGAAGCAAGCGATCAGCATTATCTTGCGTCACCCTTGTTCTTGAAGGCACTCACACTCTACCCAGCACAAGATTGTCATTCAGTCGTTCTGATGAACAATCTTGCATCGAGCATTGCACAACAGTCGCCCCGCGCCGCCCTTGCCATTCAAGCGAATGCAAACCCCAACTCTATCGAAGACCGACCATCTGGACCGTTCCCGACTCGTGAGTCACTGCTGCAAAGTGCTGCGAACTGGGCGCAGAAAGCGATTGATGTCGCTGCAGCCATTGGGCCTCCGACAAGGACAGAAGAATGCGATATGGGTTGCGCCGTTGCTCTGCACAATCTTGGTGAATTCGCAGAGATGGCGAAAGATGTTGCGACTGCTAAAAAGAGATATACCGAAGCCGTGTCCATCGCCCGTGCAGTTGGGTTTACTGAAGGTGTCCAGGCGAGCTCTGCACGGCTGAAGGCTATCGCGAAAGCCGAATCATGAAACCCTGGCGCAATCTAAGGTCACTATGTTCTACAATTCGGCCGAAGTTGACTTTATTGTACATCACATTCCGCAGGGCTTCAAGCAAGCCCGAGATAGTACGATGCTCGCCCAATCAGCTTGGAAGATGTTCGGCCGGCCTGAACTTCACGATGGTTTTCATGCGGTTTCTGCGCCGATCAGTCGCCCAGACTACTACACAGACAGCAGACGCCTGTGCTATGGTATCGCATGCAGGTCTATGCATACGACTTTTCATCAGCGCGGACCGCTGTATCGAGAATAAACTGGCCCAGCACCACATCCACTGTAACAGTGCATCAGCAATGGCACTAAGCTCCTAGAGCGTCTATCATCCTTCCAGCGGCGGTGTTCTAGGCGCTCAATACTCGGCTGTAGTGAAGACGAGCAAGCGTGGCGTGACCCAATCGTACGCTTACTGCCCGTACTTTGCGAGGCGATGGGAATGAATGGAGATCGCTGACGGAGGGGCGGGAGCCTCATTAGTCTTTCGCCAACTTAGACGAGGGCAGTGATTTACGCGCCAGTGATACACACCACAAAGGATCGAACCCTCTTTCATAGATGCCTGAGTTTCTCGAGTAATTCATCCATGCTATCCGCATAGAGATCAAACGTCCCAAACACCTCCGTCACCGGATCATGTTCCTCAAACGTGAGATACGCCGTCTTGAAACCCGCCTTCCTCGCCGCCAACAGATCCCACGCATGCGCCGCCACAAACCACCGCTGCCCCGCCGCTTCACCCACCCCGCGCTCCGTGAAGTACGCATTCGCCTTCGCGTAGACCCGCTCGTCAGGCTTGGCCACCTGGATCTCATCACAGCTCAGGAGATGCTCGTCGTCGAGCTCGACGTCCGCCAGACGGTAATACTCCAGACTCGCCTGCTTCCCACCATTCGTCACGCCATAGACGTCCCACCCGTCGGCCCGGAGGCCGTCGTAGCAACCCTTGAGGCCTGGCCGGGGCTTCAAGCGGGCGACTTCGGCCATGACGGCCGCGACGTCGTCGTCGCCCACGCACCCCTGCGGGAGGTCCACGACGTAGCAGGCGCGCCTGAACGTCTGCTGCAGGATCCGCGCGATCGGCGTGTACGCCCCGGCCATGGACACGTAGGTGAAGTCCCGCTGGGCGGCGAAGAACCATTGGAAACAGAGCGTCCTGGCGTCGACGTTGGCCCGGGAGAGGTGCGGACCGAGGCGGGATTCGATGGCGGTTATGGCGCCTTCGAAGGAGAAGCAGGTCCCGAGGACATCGAAACTTATCGACTTGGACATGTTGATTGGTGTATGAGATACTGCAGACTTCTTGGTTCGACTCGTCTGTGACGTTGTGTCCTCGAGATTATGGTCGTGGTGTCAACCGTGTTCGCCAAATGGGTTCCAATGCTGAAATGGTAAAAGTTCACTCAGGAGTGGGGATTTGCGTTCTGTCTGGGCCACGTCGGGAATTGGCCACTGTTGACGGAGAGTGCTTCGACCATCAAGTGTGGTTTGAAGCCATGACGCAATGTAGTATCACCGGCGCTGGACAACCACCGGGCACATGGAGGAACAGAGCAGAACAGGAGATGACATCGGAAGGAATTGGGGATTGGTTCGTAGAATTCATTCGGGACGTTTTGAGTTATGGATTGGCTGTAGTCATGCACTTCATACCTCCACGGCGATAGAGGAATGTTCTGTGTGCGGTGTATGCCCGGATGTCCGCCACGCGTGTTTGCATTGTACACGCGTATTTGCATTGTACACGGGCATGTTATTACTGTTGAGGATCCACGGATAGCCCGAGAGCCCTAGGGTTGTTGTTGTCTTCCCTGCGAATTGCTGCAGAAATCGATTGAAGGCGGGCCCGCAGTAATGCCTCAGGCAATAATTATTCTCCGTGTCATGACATTAATAATAAAAATAGTCTCCTGATCCATGACGTGCCACCTCTGGAGAAAGCTCGAGAGTCTACTGTGAAACCGCTGCATGCATGTTTCACCCAAGGAGAGTCGAGAGTCGTGATGGTTCAAAACAACAGCACCGTGGGTTTCCGCGGCTTCGGAGACATGAAAAGCAGACCGTACCTCGAGGTGTGTTCCCCGAGTCTAGCATGCTTTTCCTGATCGTTCTTCCGTCGGGTGTTTTCAGGCAGCAATTTCACCCACTTTGAATCTTCTAGTCGATGCGGAGAAAATGGAGATCAGCAGGGGCAGCAGTCCGGAAGTGAGGCGCTGGCGTGTTCGCACGCGCGTGCGCATGGAGGCGCAGTAACGCCGAATCGTGGCGCTGCTTCTCGGTGGACTCTCACTCATCCAGTGACTTGCATACCGACCGACAGACGCTCGTCCGCCTGTGATCCAGTGCACAACATCTCGAAGGTAAGCGGCAGCGGGATCAGACGAGAGAGATTTGCAGACGAGAGGGATGTGCTGGGTCCTATATCCATGGAACCTCTGAGTATCTAGGCCATCACGTAACACAATAATGAAGCAGGCCCGGGGATCTGGCGATGCGAGGACACACTGTCGAAAGCCAAGCAGAGTCGTCGCGTCGATCTAACGTGTGGATTGTGAAGAGAGCATGGAGTCCTGCACCACCATTCGCCGGTCATCCGCCTGTCGCAATACGAATTATCTCCCTCTCAAGGTATCTACTGTAGGTAGCTTTATGGTTTTAGTGTATCATTGGACCTCGTGTTTCAGCCTGCATCGTGGTGCTACCCACAGCAGGACAGAGAAAGGTATCATCATTTCTTATTCCCTACCTAGTAGTAATCTATCATCATCGCCCTGAAGGAAGGTCGGCCGCCCGTTGCTGCGGTGTTGGCTGCGCATTCCCCCGGATTTTTGGCTTGGGTCATAAACATTCGACCGCCCGACCCAAACCTTCCCAAGGTTGAATCACTTTCGGCGGTTGCGACACATACTCATTCACTCTCCTCAATACACATCAGGTTCGCCTTTTTTTTCCGACCTGCTTTGCGCGCGCAGGTTCGCCTGTAACAACATAATCAAATTTAGGGATTCGTCCCATCGCGTGGAGGATGAGTTACAACCCCATCGGTACGTACGTCCAACGTAAACAAGCTACTAAAACGGTCATTTCAACTGTTGCTTTGACGCCGCGGCACAGTCGTTTGGTTGGAAACCGATTGACATGCAAGCGCTTGCGTGTGATGACCCATCATGAGCACAAGCGCTGCGAGGCCTGCCAATGGAGCGCTGATGCCGTCGTGCCGTGGCGCATTGTTGTTTATCATTCATTGATCTGCCTTCCGCCGTGCTTGCGATCGCATCCTATTCGCAACTTTCACTAATCTCTCCGACACATAGGCGGTCGCGGGCAAGGCCAGTATAGTGCACACCCCGATGATCAAGAAACCCCTCACAATCCCTTCATGGACGCACATCGCGACTCTCCCAGTCGCTACCAGAGCCCGGCTTATCAGCTCGAGGACCGACCATACACCCATGATGAGCCGCTCCAGATCCCTTCAGGTCCAGGAGGATACCCTTCAACGGATCGCCTACAAGCACAACCAACATACTCGGTGAACAACTTACCAAACTCGTACGGTCACAACGAAGCCTACGACGAGGTCCATTCGCATGGCTACACACCCAACCCATACCAGCAGGCGGCGCATCAAATCCCTGGCGCCTCAACGTTGAGCCCACACCCAGCGCGAACACCGGACAACTACTTCCACGAACCGTATGGCACTCCGCTTGGAACCACACCTGTCCACGAGGGTGCCTACGATGCGCCACAACATCCGTATTACCAAGACGAGCCGGACAATCGCCCTATGCTACAGCCAAACACCTCATATGGACCTGATCCGCAGCAGATCCAACCTGTCGATTCTTCACATCCCGACGTAGAAGCAGCATATAACGATCACCCACCTGCGCCGGCGAGCGCTGCGCCAATTCGTCGATGGAAGACTGTCAAGGAGGTGCAATTGTACAACGGTAACTTGGTGCTGGATTGCCCCGTTCCGCCGCGGTTGCTCAATCAGGTGCCTCACGCGCAGCCACCTGAGCGTGATGAGTTTACCCACATGCGATACAGCGCTGCAACTTGTGATCCGAGTGAGTTCGCTGCCAAACGCTTCACCCTCCGCCAGAGACTCTTCGCCAAACCACGAATCACCGAGTTGTTCATTGTCATCACTATGTATAACGAGGAGGATGAGTTGCTCGCTCGTACGCTCATCGGTGTGATCAAGAATGTGGAATACATGAACTCGCGGACATCGTCCAAGACTTGGGGCAAAGAGGCGTGGAAGAAGATTGTGGTGTGCATCGTCTCGGACGGTCGTGCCAAGATCAACCCCCGGACGAGGTCGCTGTTGGCGGCGATGGGCATCTATCAAGATGGAATTGCCAAGCAACAAGTCAACGGCGAAGACGTGACGGCGCACATTTACGAATACACGACCCAGATGAATCTCGAAATCAAGAAGGGCGTGGTCATGGTGAAGAAGGGAACTACTCCGATCCAAGTCTTGTTCTGCTTGAAGGAGAAGAACCAGAAGAAGATTAATTCGCACCGATGGTTCTTCCAAGCTTTCGGTGAAGTTCTCCAGCCGAACATTTGTGTCCTGATTGACGCCGGTACTCGTCCTGGCCGGAGCAGCGTCTATGACCTGTGGAAGGCCTTTGACAGGGAGCCCATGTGCGGAGGCGCATGCGGTGAGATCAAGGCCATGTTGGAGAAGGGCAAAAACCTCATCAACCCGCTTGTTGCCGCCCAAAACTTCGAGTACAAGATGAGCAATATCCTCGACAAACCGCTCGAGAGCGCCTTCGGTTTCATCACTGTGCTCCCTGGCGCCTTCTCAGCATATCGGTTCGTTGCTCTGCAAAATGACAAGACGGGTCAAGGTCCCCTCGAGCGATATTTCCTCGGCGAGAAAATGCATGGTGCCAACGCTGGTATCTTCACCGCAAACATGTATCTCGCGGAAGATCGTATCCTCTGTTGGGAGCTGGTCAGCAAGCGCAATTGCTCGTGGATTCTGCAATATGTCAAATCAGCTACGGGCGAAACTGACGTGCCGACCGAAATGGCCGACTTTATCTTACAGCGTCGACGATGGCTCAATGGATCTTTCTTCGCAGCGGTATATGCCCTGGCCCACTTTTATGAAATCGGGCGCAGTCGGCATAGCATCTTGCGCAAGCTCATGTTCCTGGTGGAGTTCTTCTACCAAGCGGTCAACATGATTTTCGCCTGGTTTGCGATTGTAAGTTCTTCGACGCGACGGAGCCTCAAGTTCAAACGTGATGCTAACCGAGATACACCCACAGGGCAATTTCTTCCTCGTCTTCCACATCCTCACCTTTTCACTCAGCGATCCCAAACTCCTCGGCACCACCGGTCTCGTCCTCGCCGTCATCCTCGAATGGTTTTACGCGTCCGTCCTCGTCACCTGCTTCGTCCTCGCCCTCGGTAATCGACCCCAAGGAAGCAGTCGTTTCTACATGATGCAAGTCTATTTCTGGGCCATCATCATGGCCTACCTCCTCTTCGCCTCGATCTTCATCACCGTGCGCTCCGTGCAGATGCAAGTCGCCAGCAGCAACGGCTTCACCTTCGGCCTGCTCTTCACCAACCAATACTTCTTCTCCCTCGTCATCTCCCTCGCCTCCACCTACATCCTCTACATGGTCGCCTCGATTTTATTCCTCGATCCCTGGCACATGTTCACCTCCTTCGTCCAATACCTCCTCCTCACGCCCACCTACACCAACATCCTCAACGTCTACGCCTTCTGCAACACCCACGACATCACCTGGGGCACCAAGGGCGACGACAAACCCGAGAAGCTGCCCGCCGCCAACCTCAAACCGGGCGGCAAAGTCGACGTCGCCATCCCCTCCGACGACGCCGACCTCAACACCCAATACGAGGCCGAGCTCCGCGCCTTCGCCACCAAATACGTCGCCCCCGAGAAGATCGTCTCCGCCGAACAGAAGCACGAGGACTACTACAAGGGCTTCCGCTCCACCGTCGTGCTCGCCTGGATCTTCTGCAACTTCGCCCTCGGCGCGATCGTGCTCGAGGGCGGCGGATTGACCAAGCTGGACACCAGCACCGATCCGGACGCGGACGCCGCCAGGCGCAGCACGATTTACATGAGTGTCGTGTTGTACTCGGTGGCGGTCCTGGCGTTCATCCGCTTCGTGGGCGCGTGTTGGTTTTTGGTCATCCGGTTGTTCAGGGGAGTGTGAAGAGAGTGGGAGAGAGCGGTGGTTCTGGTTTTTGGTTGGTTATGATGATAATGATGGTCGTTGTGGAGTTTCCTCGTTCTAATTTCCTTCGGGTTTTCTTTTCGACTCCTCTTTTCTCTCCTGGTCACGAATTGTTTGAAGTGCGGGAAGTTGTGACGCCGCCAGCTTTGTATCGTGTCTTGGAATGAATAATGTCTCGAATCGAGGGTTTTTCACTTTGCCCCTTGCGCTGCAAATCGTCGTGTATGATCATCACAACGATGTCCATGCCATAACGTGTTTTCCTTCAAGCATAGAACCCTCCTCCACTACCCTCCACATGGAATCGACTCATCGAAGGCATTCTCGTCAATCGGTCAACTGCTCAAATGACAGAGACTTCTCGCTGTCCTTGGAGATGATCACCTTTCACAGTGATGGAGAGGAATGAAAGAAACGGTGATCTGATGGTCGAACTCGTCACAAAATATGTATTGCATTGACGATCGGTACCTACCATCACACGATCTTCTCCTTGCTGTACCTCCGTCAACAAATGAACGGGGTCTTCATTCTCCTTATTATTCCTGCTATTCGTGAGAGCGCCCAGCAGCTCCTGACCTCCTCCTCAGCCTCCAGCTATCTCCGAAGAAAACCCATGTGATGATGCGCATATGATGAATGGGAAGTGACGGACTTTCCCTTTGTTTCGTGTCACACATATCTCTTGGCTCATAACTTGCAAATTCTTCCCGTGACTCCTTCACTTTCCATCTTCTCTTCTCTTCCCCGAAAACTCTTCTTCCACAGACTCGACTTTTCTCCTCCTCTGCCAACGTCGTCGTCGTATTCATTACTGGAAGCAACAACCGATCATCACGAGTTGGCCGTCGACGAACACGATCTGTCGTCTTCGGCACCGAGGCTCTTGATCGCTGTCATCGAACTCGTCCTTCATCTTGATCGCCTAATCATCGAACTGCCTCACGACTTCGTCTTGCACCACGCGGGTGACGATGCTTTCCGTATTCTGATGTCACAAGAACATCGCTGACAAGTATCTTCAGCTTCGATCTTTCATCTGAACAACAATCACCCTTCCATCGGAATCAAAGTCCGCTTGTCACTCACCAACTTGCTTCGCTCACCTTTCAGGTGCGAAGCTTGCTTGTCACTCACCGTCACAAACTGCTCGTCTTTCTTCATCAAACTTCATTCTCAACCGAAAAGAAACCCCACAATGTCTTGGCCCGCAGAACCTGGTAGACTCTCACCAAAAGCTCTCTTGTGATCACAGACATTAACAGTACTACAGAACCGGGCGACTCATGGAATCAGAACGGAGCCGGCGGCAACAATGATGTTTGGGGCGGCGGCGGCGGAGCAGGTTTTGGCGACGAAAACTTCTCGCCGACCAACGTCTCTAAGCATGCCAATGCTGACTATGGCGGAGCGAGGGATGGTGGATGCCGCATGTGAGTGACTACAATTATCGTACCACTTCTCGTCCACATTGACTCATACCAAACACAGATGCCATGACGAAGGTCACTTTGCGAGAGACTGTCCCCAAAAGCCTGCAGGTGGTGGAGATGGCTGTTTCCGCTGTGGACAGGAAGGTCACATGAGACCTGACTGTCCGAATGCCCCAGCTCGCAGCGGCGCCTGCTATGCTTGTGGCGAGGAAGGGCACAACAAATCCGAATGTCCAAACAAGCCAGCGGAAACCTGTCGAACCTGCGGCAAAGAAGGTGAGCTCTGATTACAGTGAATTCAAATGCTGACCGAAGCTGACCAACTCACGATCAAGGCCATATTGCGACGGATTGTACTGTCAATCGCGTCTTGGCACAAATATCCACTCTTGAGATCTGTCAGGATGACGCCTGGATCCAGCTCGAACAGGCTGACGGGCAAAAGGATGTCGAAGAAATCAAAAAGGCATGGCTTTCATCCACCGACAGCCCATTTATGTTCGTTGCTGACAATATTGCCAAGGCTGTTCTCGCTTACGCGAGCACGTTTCCTGAGCTGAGGTTCGAAGAACTTGAAGAGACCTTCCGCAAGGCCCACATGAACACGTACCTCGTCGCCAAGGAGCAGCAGGTTTCAGATACGCACACCATTGTCAACTTACAGGGTGCAACAGGACAGAAATATGTCCTCAGCTTTCAGTTTTCATCTCGGCCCCGTCGTGCCAAGTTTGCTGAAGGCTGGCCATCAACGCCCGAAGAGAACATGTCACGACTGGCAGAGGCCGGCTTCGTCATGGATAGTTTGATTCCAAAATGTTCAAATTGTGACGGTAAGTTGCAAAGCTTGATATCATGTCGAATGGCTTGGGACTGACATAATGCTTTACAACAGAAATGGGCCACACCCGTGGCAAATGCCCCGAGGAGAAGCGTGAGCCCGCCAACAAAATCGTGGTCTCATGTGCGAAATGTCACGGCGAGGGTCATCGTGCAAGAGACTGTACTGAGCCAGTGCCTGAACGCGCCGAGAGAGCTCCCAAGACCTGTCGGAACTGCGACAGCGAAGATCATGTGGCCAAAGACTGCACAGAGCCCAAGAACATGGCCAAGGTGCAGTGCCGCAATTGTGATGAGTTCGGTCACACAGGTCGCGAATGTCCTCAGCCAACCGACTGGTCGCGCGTTGAGTGTTCCAACTGCCACGAGAAGGGCCATTCCTACAAGCGCTGCAAGAAGCCTGCTGCCGTTGATAGCGGCAACGAGGGTGATGGCATGGATGCTGGTGGGGACGGAGGCGGATGGGGCAACTCCGCCGAAAACAACGGTGGTGGCTCTGGATGGGGCGCTGACGAGAAAGCCTCGAAAGGTGGTGATGGAGGATGGGCTACTGCAGAGAAGTCTTCCGGCGGTGACGGTGGTGGTGGATGGAACGCAGGTGAAGCCGCTACTTCTGGCAACTGGTAGAAGCCTGATGTGCGTGCATCACATCGCTCATATGAACATCGCTGAGTCCGATAATGCCAAGAAGTGGACTCGCAGTATGAGACGATCGGGACAAAGACTGCTCATCATTGCTCATTGACTGCGGCAGTTTGGTCGATAGTCTCAAGATGGCACAGCCGGCAAGATTTCGCCGTGCCAAGACTCTAGCTTTCTCGTCCTGTTTGTTGTTGGTGATTCTCATCTAGATTGAACTTTCGCTAGCGGTTGCCTTGTAATTGCTAAGGGATCTGCAAATAACAACATGTCGTCTGATGTTGGAGGATCCTGTATGCTTGGCTGTCAGATTCCCAAGATCTGCGTGCATATGTGCCTGTGGAGACGGAATAAGCTGCCCAGCGCGTATGGCACAGCCGCGGCTTGGCCCCATGAATCCTCCAACATTTAGGGCTATTGCAATTGAAGAACGTTGCTGCTAGATCATTCCTACTACGGCTTGACTTCATGACCCGGCGCCAATATCCTTCGACGAGTTGGGGGCCGATCGATTCTAGGCTTTAACCTTTGGATTGTGCGAGAGTGCGAGAGTCAAATCATGTGTGGGGATCGTCAGCTGCGGCTTAGCATGAAGCAACATAACGAAGATCCAAGACTCGTGTGTGTCATAGTCTAGACCATGGCCCCTGTCAGCGACATTACCAACCATCTGTGTGGTCTCCATGGCTCAAGCAAGAGGTCATTAAATATCCGGCAGCCCGCGATGACAAGCCGAATACGACCCAAGTCCAGATCAGGATAATCATTCACGCATCCATCATGCCTCGATCCGACGAAGACGCCGGGCCGTCCACTGCCGAAGGCCAACGTCGTACTCATACCAAGTCACGCAACGGCTGTGAGCCTTGCAAAAAGCGCCATACGAAATGCGATGAGCTCAAACCTTGTTGTCTGCAGTGTCTTTCTCGAAAAATATCCGACCAATGTCGGTACGTCAAGCCGGCCAAAGGCCGACCGCGTGGCAAGGCCGCCCAGAAGAACTCTGCTTCCCAAAGTCCAGCCGGACCGTCGGCTCCGATGATAGAGCTCTCTCCGCCGCCCGCAACCTTCCATGACTTTCACATTTGCAGTCCGCAACACATGGCCGTCCATTCTTCAGTCGAGAAACCTAACTCCTCCTCACCACCTCACGCGAACTATATCCAGAATCTCGCAGACATGGGTGCCATAGAGAGGTCTACGTCCTCGCCATCGACTGCGAGTGACCTCTGGACGGACGAATTCCGCGTGAATGAAGTCCACATGCAATTACTGCAAGATATTGTTTCACCCCAAGGCCCGCGACCACTCGGGAAATCAATACCCATAGACTTCCGCTCTGAGATGGTTCAGCTTGCGTTCAAATTCCCCTTTCTCATGCACGCCCTGCTGGGACATGCCGCCCTGCATCTCGGAGCGGTTGATCCGAGCCAGCGGAAATCGTGGGATCTGCAAGCCGTCGGTTTCCAAACCACATCCGTTTCCCTATTCAACAACGATCGACGTCATGAAACAAATCCAGGCACAGACCTGGAGTACAACTTCGCGGCGTATCTCTTCTCGACCTTCATCAGCAAACACGTGCTCTACCATTTGCTCGATGCGCCTACCGACGACCTCGGCAGCATTCTCGAAGGTTTCGCGGGCTTCATAAGATTACAACTAGGCGTTCCTCTGCTTCTTGGCAAAGGATGGGAGCATTCCAAACCCGGAGTGTGCACAATCCGCGATATGCTACAATCGTACACCGACGCTGTTGCTCGTTTGGAGGCCGCAGACATGGCCAGCCCTCTCCTCCCTCTATACGACATGCTAGAAAAAAGCGGCCTCGATCCCGACACACACGCGATCTACCAATCTGCTGTACGACTCCTCAACTTATGCTACACGGCGGACGAGGAGGAAATCTCCAGCATCGCAGTGTTCGTCTGGCCTACCCGCATCAACGCACGTTTCGCTGCGGACCTCAGTTCTGAACGGAAGCCAGAGGCGTTGGTCATACTGGCGTACTACGCGGCCATCCTACACCGCCACCGGAATACATAGCTCTTCGGAGCCGGAGGCGGCTTCGTAGTGGAGGCCATTGCGAGATATCTGGGGCTTAGGTATGTGAAATGGATGCAGTTCCCACTGGAGCAGGTATGTGGAGGCGACTTGGCGTTTCATTACTAGCTAGATTTGCGTCCGGGCTCTTGGAAGTGCAGGCATGCATTAGAGGCGCATTGCTTTTTGATACTCCTCATCGCCACCATCCGGCGCTTAGAGTTGGACTCCACATTTTCTATAACGATGATATGACTCTCCCAACCAGAAATAAGCTTTGTGTTATTCTCTCAGATCTCTATTATTATTATTACTGATCGCGGGAAATCCCAATATGCCTTGTGGGCATCACTTGGAGTATCGCATACCTTGCGCTGACGAATGATTCAATCGCCTGCTGTGCACTTTCAAAATACGCGGATTTTGGGCCGCCAAGGCCTCCACCGGTCTCATTACGCGAGCGCCGCTCAGCTGCCAACAAAGGTTATCGTAGGGCGCAGCACTGTAAGTTTCGCATCTATGCTCGACAAAGGTCATGCGACGATCCAAGTGGAGAGCGTACAATGTTGTTGTGACGCTGTGGAAGAGCTGGCGTCCTGTATCGACGCGCAGAATGAATGTCATCTGGACGTGTGGTGAAGATTGACTTATATCCGGGGCTAAATCCGAGGCCGGCCTAAGCCACACCCCATGCATGATGATCTGCCACATGGCTGTCCTGACAATGATGATGTCGTTCTGCACATACCGTCAGCACTCTCCTCCCATTGATGGTCCAGAACACTAACGATCCGCCTCATCCTTCAACGCCGGCGCAATTTGAACGACGACACGTCTCTCGGAGCAATTAGTCTTGTATTGAGAGCACGACAAGATGGTTACCACCGCCGATTCGCCTTCATCACAACTGCGCGGCGAACTGCGACGCGCGACACAAACCGCACTAGCCTCGCGCCGGCCTGTCTTACATCACCTCAACGCCGACACTTCATGGCTATTGCAGATACCGCGGCCTGCGAGGGCGGTTGAGCGTGGCGCACGATTTTACTACAACATTCTCATCGATCCTTGGCTGGTTGGAGGCCAGAGCGATGTCGCCAGCTGGTTCAGCCAACAATTCCACGCCACCCCGAGCGCACTCCAGAGTATTGACGAGGTGGAAACTCTAGCGTTGGAGGCAGAGATTCTTGCGGCAGATGAGGAAGGCGATGTTGAGCTACCAGAGCGGCATCCAGGCGAGACGCTCATCGATGCGCTGGCGGTGAGCCATGAGTTTACAGACCACTGCCACAAGGATACACTTCTGGAATGTCACCGCGATGTTCCTGTGTTTGCAATCAAAGAGGCGGCGCAATTAATAGAGAGCTGGAAACATTTCCGCACGGTCATCGTCGTCAACACTTTTGGCGCCGACGGCGAGACCGACTGGCGCAGCACCAGCGTCCCCCCACTCCCCGAATGGGTCGGCATAAGTCGCCTACTACAGACCGACGATGTCCTAAACTACCACGCTGCGCTCCTCTTCACCTTCAACAACCGCCACGACAACTCCCAATCCAAACTCGCCGCCGCCGCCGCCGCAAAATCCGTCAAACGCAAACGCGGCCGTCCCACCACCAGCCTCAACTCCACCATATCCGACGACGACGACGATGACGCCGCCGAAGCCATCCTCTACACGCCCCACGGCATCCACAGCTCCGACCTCAGCAGCATCCCCACTGCCAACCCACCCCTTCACACCCTCGCCTTCCTACACGGCCTCCACAACGTCCGCGTCGGCACCGCCAGCGGGCGCACAGCGCTGCAATCCAACCTCGGCGCGCACAACGGGCTTCAGGCCCAGCGGAAACTGAATGCGCATTACTGGATCAGCACGCACGACGAGATCAAGAAAGGCGGAGGTCTGGTCGCGTGGTTTCTCCAGAGGGATGAACTTACGCTCAAGGACGCGTTGGAGATGGAGCGGCGGGATCGGAGAGGCGGGAAGAGAATCAAGGGGGCGCTCGGGGAGGTCGTGGACAGCTTCGAGGAGAGTGGGTGCAATTGGGTGGATGTGAGGAACGGGGAGAGTAAGGTGCTGATTTGAGTTGAGAGCGGGGAGGATGAGCATTTCGTGTTTGGCCCCTCTTTCTTTCTTTCTTTCTTTTTCGTCTCGGTTAATTGTTCAGAGGTTTTTGAGTCCCGGAACTGCCCGGGGTGCATTTTGCGAAAAAAAAAGGGTACTGGCGTTTGGGTTCGTGTTTTGTTGTCTGCTTCGAGGAGTTTCTTGAGATCCTGTGAAGCGTGCTGAGAGCGATTTGGCTGTTGAGCTGGTTCATTTTTAATCGCAGAATATAATTCTCTGCTCACAAATCTGCTTTGAGGTGAGCTGGGCGGTCAGCTGAAGGCTATAACAATGATGCGAACCAATTGCACAGCGTAATGCAATTGAGATTCTCACGGCGATACGATGTTCGCTAGCGCGTGGGTGTAGTCATGTCTGTCTAGGTGGTGACATTTCTTCGTTCACGCAAGTCTCTCTATAAGATGTGTAGACTTGGCTTCATCGAACATTGACTACAAGCCCTCCTTCTCACTCTTCCCAGCAAAGCCTCCTTCAGCTTGATACGCCTCGTTGTGGCCCGACCTCCCTTTGTTCTCCAAGCCGACCTCACCCGAACCGTGAATGCCCCGTCCTGAGCCTGTGGTCTCGGAGTCTTCGTCATCCGACATGATGAATTTGCCGTGCTTGTCGTACTTGTTCGGCGTCACGTCTGGTCGCGCCAGGCGTACAACATCGAAGACATTGGTGGCTTGCTGGAAGATGCCGTCCATCTCTTCAAGGGAGCGGTAGGCGGTTTCCGGGTAGAAGAAATAGACGCACGGAATGATGAAGGCGTTGATGACGGCGAACTGAAGGACGATTAGTGGGGATATCGAAGATCTGTTGTGGTGGCGAGATAGGTGTACTTACGATGATGTACGTCTTGTAGCCGATCGACGCAAATGCGACCGGGGTGATCATGACCACCAAGAACTAAAACACTGCATTAGTGACGTTCAACGCCTGTCCACACGAACAAACTTACATTGAAGATCCAATTTGCTGATGTCGACAATGCACTCGAAGGTGCTCGAATGCGTAGTGGCACAATCTCCGAAGGATAGAGCCAGGTCATGCCCAACCAGCCAATCGCGAAGAAAGTGTTAAAGACGAATAAGAAGACGGCGGCTGCGATACCCATCTGTGCATTCCCGGTCTGCGATGTTGTACCGGCCAGGATCGCCATCGATGCGGTCATACCGAAAGAGCCGAACAGCATAAGCTGTCTGCGTCCGAATTTCTCAATTGTGAAAACTGCGATCCAACTGGCGGCGAAATACTCCGTACCATTGGCAGCCGCCAACAACCTCGACAACGTAGGATCTAGACCGATAGAATTCTCGTAGATGGTTGCAGCGTAGTAGGTTATTAGATTGATGCCTTGCGGAAACAAGAATTAGATTGGTCTACGTAGGCCTTCATTAGATTCTTACCGCTGATCTGCTGGAACATCTGATTGACGTATCCCAAGGCAGCACGATGGAAGTTCCGGTTCTTGTCCATGGTGAAGCAGTCACGGAATGAGCCCTGCGAAGACTCGAGCACAGTCTCCTTGATGAGGTGGAACTCGGTGACTACACGCCGGTCGTCTTCGGGTAAGTCGAGTAGGGCGCTCAAAACTTGGCTGGCCTCGTCTTCGCGGCCCTTGAGGATCAGCCAGCGTGGCGACTCGGGTAATTGCAGAATGAAGGTCAAGATTATGATCGCCGGGACAATCTGGAAGGCGATTGGGAAACGCCATGACACAGAGCTGTTGACGAAAGAGAGGCCGAAGTCGAGCCAGTAGCTGGAAAGTGAAAGATTTGGTCGTCAGCATATTCCTTCCGAGATTGGCTCTCGAGATAGGCTTCATATTCAAATTAATTGAAACAAAATCCGTTATCCTTGTTTCCACTGGCCTCAACATGCATTGCCTCGATGGAGAAGTCTTGCTTCCATCGAGTATACATGAGCGCATTTTGATCACGTGACAAGCAAAACCAAGTCGTTCAACATACCTCACCATAATACCACATGTGATCAAGGCACCCTCGATCATCACGAATTGGCCGCGTTTATGCGCAGCAGATGTCTCACTCTGCCAGGTTGGCACCGTCGACGTGGACAATCCATTTCCAAATCCTGTAATCACACGTCCGACGATCAACTGCGGAAGACCCTGAGTACCTGGAATCGAGCCAGGAGTACATTGGAGAATCGCGCCGACAACCATGATGGAGGTACCGAGAAAGATCGTCTTGCGTCGTCCGAGCATGTTGCCTAGCCAAATGCAGGCGATGGCGCCGGCGAAACAGCCTAGGTTGTAGCTGCCGATGGTGATACCTTGCGTCGTTGCCCGTGGACTGTCAGGCGCTACATTCCTGGTGTCGATCTCTGGGAATACAGAGGTGAACGATGGAAGAGTCAGGAGACCTCCCATTACGCCCTAGAAGCCTTGGAGTCAGCTTTGCCTTGAACGTATAAAAAGTTCATGTCGAGTTTTCGGAGGCCTTTCCGATCATTTCGAGTCGCTTTGTCTTGTCGTCGACGAGGAATGGATGATGCACTCGCCTGATCATATCCGAAGAGAAAGAAGTCAACGCCGGCGATGATTCCAACGGCGAGCGCCAGTCGCTGGCCTCGAAGGCCGTAAAATTTGGAGTCTCCCATCCCCCACGAGTCGAGTTCGAGTCCGAGTTCAAGGTCGAGTTCGAGGTCAAGTCCGAGGTCGAGTCTGTCCCTTCAAAAATGTCTTGTCGGTACGCAACGGTGAGTTAGGCCTGACGATGGCACGAATAACTTTGCGCACAATGACCGTGTCGAATTGAGTGTAGTCTCAAGCGCTCAAGCAAAGAAGAGTCACCGAGGTCCCATATGATGTTTCTGTGACTCTTGCAAATGACGATCTCAATCACATGCAGAATCGTGCGATGGACAGTCGACAAACAGAATACGATATAGAGCTCCAAGCCGTCGTCAAAGTACGAAATCGAGTGTGCTGACAGGCATCCTGTCCTGCGGCGAACATTAAATATATGCATGCATGTGGGCCATCATCAACCGATCGTCATCACCGTAGTGCGCCATTGCATCGAAGGATTCAGCCGCAGTTGTGCCTCTTTCCTTTGTGCCGCAAAATCCACCATCGTTGTTCCGAGCTCAGGAACCTCTACTCCGCATCATACCGTCATTCATGCCTCTAGGCGCGTGACGGTGCCATTGATAGTGCCGCGCACAAAAACCACGACCGGCGATACATCGTGAGGCAAAGAGCAGCACAAGACCGGAGCAGGAGCCCGCCCGCTTGCCCGACTCAATTTCTCTCACCACAGCACTGCAGCCGTCCTTCCCGGGAGGCCTGATGTTACGTTAGATGGACTATTCTCATTTTCAGCCTAGCACGACGCTTACTTCGCAGCGACTTCTCCGCCTTTTCTTCTAAAAGTGGTCGCGTGGAGTGCAGATCCCCCGACCAACGGGCGGAAATCTTATTTTTCTTCCCTGCCACCAGCCAGCCAGCTCGCCGAACCGCAGCATGTTCATGTCAATCGGTTCTTTGGCAGACAACACACATCCATGGTATTGTGAACACAGCTACTGAGCGCAAGAATTTCCATGCTTGCATGTGTGCAGCAGTCCCGGTAGGTATCCATCGGATAAATAAAGAATGTGTGTTTTGCTACGGCTACCGGCTATCAGACCACTTCCGTACCGTTCCTTCGTGCCAATGGGTATTAGGGTTCGGCGAATGCTCGGCTGACATTTAGGTCTCCGGCGGTCAACTCCAACGCTCTCTCATGACAGCAACGTCTTGTTCAAGGCATTGTGCTATCCTGCAATCGGGATCTGACGGCAGTTCTATCGAGAAATTTGTGCAGATACACGAGAAACAGCGCCGGTGCCGTCGTCCGCGTGACGAGGTGGGTTGTCTTGGGTAAAGTTTCCGTTACACAAGAAGTGAATACAACTCCACGACACGCAATCGGGGTGTCCAATTCTATGACACTTTGCGACCAATGCTCCACCTCCTCTCATAGTCTCATGAACGCCAAAAGGCGAGTAGTGCGTGATCTTGACATCCGAAGTGAAACAAGGAAGAGGTATTCTATTGATGCATATGACAGTACCAAACCTATCGTGGAAGCTCGCCCAACAACATGGTTTTGTCTGTGCTCGCTGACAGGACTGTGACGCCGAAACTCTGTGTCAGCATGCAGTTCCGCCGGAAGTTTCGGTGAAAGGAACAGTGACTTACTCATTGACCCATCCGGAGATATCCTCACGTCATTCACCGTACCCTTGTGGCCAGGCAATTTGTGCAGCAGGCGTCCAGATTGCACATCCCAGACCGTGGCCGTTCCATCGCCGCCTCCGACTGCCACTCGTTTGCCCTCAGATGGATCCCAACATGCACGGATGAGGTTCTTCTCTAGGCCAGCCTGCGCGCCATCTAGCGTTCGTACGGAGCGATCTTCTGGAGCGAAAGGCCGGACATCCCATGTCCGCACGGTGCTATCGTGAGAATTCGACAGTAGCGTTTGGCCGTCAGGAGATATGGTAAGACTCGTGATAGTATCAGCGTGGCCGGTAAGCGAGTAGACGGTTTTCTTCATGCGCAGATCCCAGACTTGTATGATGTTGTCCACAGCGCCAGAAAAGAGTTCATTGCCGCCGGCGTCACCTAGACAGAGCGCTGTGATCGGGTAGTCCGTTTCGATGTAGTCGATTGCCGCTTTCTGTCGCGGATCCCACAGCGAAATGCTTCCGTCGTCGCCGCCACTAGCCAGAAACTCTTCACCTCGTCGACTGACGTCTAAGCAGTTGATGACTTCTTCGTGTCCAACGTGGCGACGGATGCGCTCGCCAGTCTCAACATTCCAGCTGGATACGTGAGCGTCAGCACCTGCGGAGTAGAGAACTTGACTGTCTCGGGACCATTGAAGATCGAGAACAGCACTCTTGTGACCAGTCAAGAGGCGATAGTTGGCGCATTCACCGCTGGTGTTCCAAAGCAGAATGGAGCGATCCATGCTGCCTGATGCAATGTGAGCGCCGGTAGGATCGAACCGGGCGCAGAAGATTTCTCCAGAATGCCCTGAAGGTAAATCGAAGAGTCAGAAAATATGCTTACTTGGTCAAGGGGTAGGGTTCGTGGATGGTATCAGAGTCACGACACGGATATATTGTCGAGGTGACACTTCCGATGGTGACCGTAGAGAATAAAACCATCCTTCTCAATGTGGTAACAAGAAAAACATACCACTCAATTCCATTACAGGAGCCTGCAGACCTGCAGCTCCTCGACCCTATTCATTCCCATGCCATCAGTCCGGACTGTTCTTTCATTCGCCGCTTGAGCTCTGCTAATGGACAGCGACGTTGATGAGAATGAAGATGATGATGCTTGCGCGGATGACTCACTCCTTGTTGGATGAGAGCGCCATTGCCGGACGCTTTGACAAGAGCATCACTCTTGAGGTTCGAGCTGGACTTTTGTCGTTTGACTAGTTGTGTGCTTCCAAAGAGTTCTGGCGCAGGTCGCTTCTCGCCAGACATGATCGTAGGATGGAAGAGCTCCTCTGTACGACGTTCGCTTGGTGTTGTGCTTGATAGCGACTCAAAGTGCTTATTGTGGAAATTTCTCTTTGAAACGGTCTTGACGTGATGAAACAGCTGCGGAGCGATGATCTCTCTTGTCGCAAATATTTGTGTTCGTTGATATTCGGATATGTTCCCATTTGAACTTTCTAGGCTGGTACGTTCCTGAACGCACGCGAGGGTAGGGTTTGGACGCGGACCGCGCCGTCATCGTCTGGCACTCACCCGACCAACCTCATGCAGGTCCGCTGGATTGTGACCAGTAAATCGTGCAAATGCAAGACGATCGCTAAT
The DNA here is from genome assembly GCF_010015565.1 of Dissoconium aciculare CBS 342.82. NCBI lineage: Eukaryota > Fungi > Ascomycota > Dothideomycetes > Mycosphaerellales > Dissoconiaceae > Dissoconium > Dissoconium aciculare. The sequence goes on from NW_022984953.1 coordinate 2,292,266, forward strand.
CACACCTTCCTCGAATTCTGATCGTTGTCGACACTCAGGAAGCTGCGTCGTACTCTAGCGGCATGCGCTGAGAAATATACAAAGCGCGCCGACAAGTATCGCGCGCTGAAGTGAGAATCTCGCCAAGATGGCTTCCAAAGCGGCTCGACTGGGCGAAGAGTGAGTTGCAGGTCATGGGCATTGATATAAGCCTTCGGATTGCTGATGAAGTATGGTCATGATGTAGAGTCTGGAAGTGAGTCTTCACAATCGAACACGTCCGATGATGTCGTTCTTCTCGCACCCGACTCGCCAACTAATCACCTGGAACGCTGCTCAGATCCCGTGTGGAGAAGATCAACGCTGAAGTAGTCACACTTACCTACGGTACCATCGTCGCACAACTATGCCGCGACTTGCTGCAACCTCACAGTGCCACGAAGACGGACTACGCCGCTGTGAATGCCGAGCTGGAACGCATGGGATACAACATTGGCTTGCGCTTGATTGAGGACTTCCTCGCCAAAGCCAGCACTGGCACCTGTCAAAATTTTCGGGACACTGCGGAGCTTGTGTCCAAGGTTGGTTTCAAGATGTTTTTGAATGTCACACCAGCGGTGACACAGTGGAGTGGCGACGGCAAGGCTTTCACATTGGTGTTCGAGGAGAATCCTTTGGCGGAGTTCGTGGAGTTGCCGGACGATGGACGAGCACAGGAGGAGCTGTGGTACAGCAATATATTATGTGGAATCTTGAGAGGAGCATTGGAAATGGTAGGATTCGCAGCGTTGCGGACATTCAGTTGGCTGTCGTTCAGCGCTGACACCTTTTTTTTCACAACAGGTCCAAATGCAGGTCGATGTTCGCTTCACAAGCGATGTGCTTCGAGGAAATGACACGACTGAGATGCGCGTTACGCTATTACGATTCCTCGAGGACGAATTACCGCCGGATGATGACTGATATCTAGTTATAGAAAACCAGGTGATGTTCCTTATGATGCTAGAGAAAGATTCAAGTCTCGTGATGGCCTCCAACATGGGAAGGTAACGAGCAGGGTAGTTGATGTCCGGCTATGGTTTTGTGGCATTCATCCTTCGACAGTTTAGTGACGTCTGAGCCAAGGAGGATCGCTCTTCCCAGACACCCATACAGATTACACCTCAAAACCTCTTCCAATCAAGTTGAATCCTGAAGCCTCCTCGATTAGGCAGAGCGGTGCATTGAGGTCCGCAAAACCGTGTCTCAAACCTCGTCCTTCGTCTTCCCACTTTAATCGCCACGTGATTGCGTCGATGTCCCGACCCTTGGGGAATTCGCCCAGGAGGGGTCCTGACACAGTCACGTGATCTCTAATTGGGCGCCGACAACTGTCGGAGTGCGCCAGCAGTGGGGATACTCTATGTGAAATCCCTGGAATCTGGTGGACATGTGAGATGTGTCAGGTGCTTATGATGATTGCGCACTGCCAACAGCAACCGAGTGAGATGGACACGATCTCTCGTGCCGAGCGCCAGACGCCTCAAATGCGTCCATGGAGGAAATAGTTTCCACTAATGGTCTCTGACGTTGAGCGTTATGTCGGAGGAAATAAATGCAAACCCGCGAATGATCAGCCGCTTCTGCTGCAAGCTGGAGTGTTGAGGCTGGACTAGCCTTCCACGGTTCGTCGTATCCTCGGGCTGTAGTAAATAAGAATGCCTTCCTGCGCGCGTCGCTCCTGCCGGCCCACGACTAAGCTCGCACGATCGTCGCTGCTTACTCCGACAGCAGCAGTAGTAGAGCTCAACCGGACGCGTGTGTTTGATAGTGCTGACGGACCCGGTGTTGCCAGATTAATAATAATAATAATTTCATGTTCACTATGCAAACATGTCGCAGCCCACGATTCCATAGCAATTCACGCTTACATAGGGCATCCCTGCTTTCCAAGTTGACACCGTATTGAGCCAGTCTTTCTTCTTGCGCAGTAATGCCCCTGGTTGTACTGCCATGTAGTCGCCGATTGTCGTTCGGAGCCCGCCATGATGGGAAGATGTGATAGTCACAATGAGGCACGTTTCGGAGTTCGGAATATTAATTCGAACTGGTTACAGATGACGATGGTTGTGACGTGACTGGTACCGGTGAAGCGATGTCGCCTCTCAGTGGGCAGATGGTGGTGGAGGACCGAACGCTTTCCCCGTTGCACACTCGTTGTGATGATTCTAAATGCTCCAGGGCAGCCTCTTTCTTCGCCGAGGCCTTTTCCGAAGTGTCTCCTCAGTTTCACGATCCATTGTACAATGCCTCACTCAGTCACAATATTACTTGCAGACTGTTCCTTATTGGCATCATTTGGTTCTTGAGGGATATGCGCACATTGTTGTCGACGAGGTATTCCTGCCAATGCCGTTGACGTTGTCGTCCGAACTGCCGCAATAGAGAGTCCGACGCCACCACACCTCCGACCATATTTGGAGATCTAACGGCGTCTTTTTCCCATTTGTTCACGCTCAGCACGCGAAACACCGACCTGTCATACTCTTATCACGCCCGAGCAGCTTATCATTAAGAGTCATACAATATCATTCGGTATTGGAAAGACGCAATCCTGCGATTTTTGGCTGGGCAGAACCTTCAACACAGTCTGTACATACCGGAGGAGCAGCAGCAGCAGCAGCATCGGGACGTGGTCCATTGCCGCATCGTGCGCCAAAAAATCCCCAGAAACCGGGCGTCCGACCACCCCGACACACACGAACACACGCCCTCTCTCTCTCTCTCCCTCTCTTCTCCTCCTCACAGGCATCACGCTCCTTCCCTCCACCACCACCACCACCACCAGCACCGCTCCCCCCATCTCTATCATCATACCGTTGCCGTACTCCATACCATACCACACAACACATTACATTCTTCCATCACTCCGACTACCCCATCCCATCCCATTTTAGTCCGTCTCGACCCTTTCTCTTTTTGCTTCGTCCCCTGCGTCCTCAAAACCAACAACACCGCCCACACTGTGCTGCTCCCAGGCTGCCGGTCGCATTAACCCAACGCCGCCTTGTTATATTGCGACGAGCCCGGACTCTCCCGTGGCGCCAAGCATTTGCTTTCCGGACTCCAGCTTCATCAGCCTCTCTCATCGACTGTCGTCCTATCCGTTGGGAACGCGGGCGCAAACACTCATCTCACCTCGTACACGGCACATCACTGCCGACCGTCATCGTCTCGCACATGCCATAGCAGTGCGTTCCATCGACATCCCTCCCGCGGGCCAGCAACAATAACACAACCATCGCCCTGTATCGCCACAGCAATAATCCTTCCTCCTCTCCGATCGCGTCGCGCAGCACGTCACCTCCGGTCACTTCAGCGATCGAACCATCTTCGCCATCGCGTCTCCGCCTCGTCTGTTCTGCCGCCTTTCAGACTCCGGTCACTGTGGCCGAAATTGCGCGCCACATTGTCAGGCACTTTGCCTGAATACCTACTCGATCACACATAATCACACTCGCCGATTATCTCCGTCGCATCGCGATCTCCACTGAGGCGCGTCCGACTACGCACGACATCCATCCCCGAAGATGGCACAACAACACATGGCTGCCATGGGTGGCCCTGTTGGCGGTGGTCCCATGGGTCTGCCCATTCCTGCAAATCCAATCACACAGAGCATGACGCCAGAACTGGTCATGCGCAAACTCAATACCGCCATTTACGAATACATGATATGCAATGAGAAATACGACATCGCTCGGTCGATACTGAAATCGATGCCCGTGGAGACCACTGATGGCGGTATGAAGCAATCCCCGAAAACTCACCCCAATGGCATCGACCCGACGATGGATTTGGACAGTAAGGAGACCATCAACATGAAGAACCGGCCCGATGACCTCCCGGCGCCAGCATCATTGTTTCCCTCATCAGAGGACCACCCATTTCTACAAGACTGGTGGTGCATGTTCTGGGACCTCTGGAAGGGTCAACGCAGCGCTGGAAAAGCCAACACCCTCACGTACATCGGCGCTCAACGTCAGGCGCAAAAGGCCCGTCAGAGCATGATGGGCTTGGATCCGAACGCGGTTCAGAACGGCATGCGCGTTGCACAAATGAATGGCAACATTCCCGATCACCTTCGTGTGCAAGCCATGCAAAGAGGAATGTGAGTATTTTCGCGTGACATTCCAACATGGCACATTCCAGGCCGGCATACACACTCACTTCCCATGATGCGTCTTACATACATCTACTAAATTTCTAATCACAGGCAACCTGGCAAGATGCCACCGCGCGGGCCTCCCAACGGCATGGTCAATCCTGCTATTGGTAATCCGATGCAGGCAAATGCCATGGAACGTCAGGGTTCCGCCATCAACATGAATGATGCGCGCAACTCTGGTTCCCCGAACAATGGGGACAACGCGCCATCTCCCAAGCGCTTGCGCACTGAGGGCAGCATGTCACAGTTGAATCAAGCACGACCCGGACAGCAACCAAACAATCAGGTAGGTCCCCATTTGCTTCAATCGTTTCCCCTTTCCCCCTTACTTATCGCCCTTGAACTCGCTTTGCCTTCGATCGAGTCCCACCTGGCGCAATCTCCTTCCTCGGCAGGCTTCAAGCTCGTGAGAAGACGCCTACTAAGTCATTGCAATAGTCCCTTGAAGCCTATTCCCAAGCCCTCAGACAAAAAATGCAGGGTTCATTGAACGATCCTAATTCTGACGCGAGCTTAAAGGGCATCTCTCCAAATCCCGCCATGATGAATGGTCGGCCACTCGGTGCCCCGCAGAACGGCATGAATGGCGGCGTGAACGGTCCAGAGTACTATGCCGCAGATCGAATGCCTGGTGGAGCTGCTGGAGCTCCCATGGATGGCAGCCAGCAGGCGGTCACGCAGACCGGCAATCACGCGTTACAAGATTACCAAATGCAACTCATGCTCCTAGAGCAGCAGAACAAAAAGCGGCTATTACTCGCGCGCCAGGAACAAGATCACACCGGAAACCAGCATCCTTTGACCATGCATGGTCTCGGTGGTGGAGGTGAGTTTGCACGCTAGCCCCCGATGGATTTTCCGACCTCATGTGGACCGAAGAAGGAGTGATACTAATATGAATTCATGCAGCAATGCTCGATCCCTCACTGAACAATCCTGCCATGCGTAATGCTATGGCAGCTAGTGCCGCCGCCAATGGCCGTGCCCCTCCAGGTATGCTTGAAGCGCAAATGCAGATGTTGCGCGCAAACCCAGGTCCAGCCGGTTTCCCGCCTGGACAGCAGCCTGGCAGACTTCCGCCAGGGCAACAGCAACAGATGATGCACGCGCAGGCTCAAGCCCAAGCCCAAGCGCAGGCGCAGGCGCAGGCGCAGGCGCAGGCTCAGCAGCAAGCCCAGCAGCAACAGCAACAACAACAGCAGCAGCCGCAGCAACCACAGCAACCAGCGCAACAAACCAACCAACCTCCGAACATGACACCCCGACAAGGCAATATGCCCCCACCTCCTGCTCCACCTGGCACCGCTGCGGGTACTGGCAATCCTAGCAGTCCTGCTCAACCACCTGCTCCACCCACCCCTGCACAGGGCAAGGGCGGTAAAAACAATAAGAAGGATGCGAAGAATGCAAAGGTAAAGCTCGTCATACCTGACACTAGCGAACATCACGAGAACTAACTACCTTTACTTGACAGGCTTCTGGCAACAAAAAGGGCGCCAATGCAGCTGCTCTCAATGACTCTGCCGATGCACCACCCACCCCCACACCGCCACCATCCGCAACACCGAACGCTTCAGGGCCATTCAACCATAAGAACGGCCCGATGTCGAACGGTCAAAACTCGACTCCAACCCCCATGCAGAATCCTAACGGTGTCCCTCCGAACATGCAAGGCCAGCAACACTCTCAACAGCCCGGCCAGAACCCGAACCAGGACATGTCCGGAATGTCATTCGACCTCACGAATGGTCCCAACGGCGGTCAGATGCCTCAGAACGGACCCGGTGGTCCTCCCGGCGCCGACCAATTCGGCCTCGGCGGCAACATGGACTTTGCCGAGCTTTCCACCGGCGATGTTCTGGACACATTCGACTTCGACTCGTTCTTGCATGGCTCGAATGACCCGACGAATGATTTCTTCGATGCCAACATGGCTTTTGGTGACGTCGCACCCATGGAAGCGGACATGTCTTAGTATGCACCCTGCAGTGGTGTGACCGAGTCCTCAATGGATCATAGACATGCGACAGATACGCCAGAGCTATTAAGACAGCTTGGCTTCTGGTCCTGAACGGATGCACTTGACTGTTATTATCGTTTTATTGAACCTCTACGGATCTACGCATTTCGCTATCTCCGCTATTCGGACGGCAAGATGTCGAGAACCCGGATCGACGGCCTTTCAAGCACATATGAGAAAAATCAACAATATACCCTTTACTCGTTGGTTTAGCTCCAAGCTCCCCCGTCGTGGGAAACCTCCATACCTCGAAATCGAGAGACGGGCTGTTTCCTCCTACGCTTTCCATTTCCCTCGTCTCGCTCAATCATTGACCTAGTACGATCGCCTCTCTTTTTCTTTCTGCCGAAAATGCCGATCGAGCAAAGTGGACCTCGTCAAGAGAGCGAGAAGAGAGCTCCGACGGCGAGGACCCCGAAAGAAAGAAACGAACGATGATGTGTCCTGAATTGAAAGCAGCTTTCTCCTCGCGAAGGTCTCATGGAAGTCGAGAAAAAGGCGCTCGCTTGTTTGTTTGTTTATTCGTGGTGCGACGGGCACGGGAAATTCTTCCCTGGGCGGAAATCTCTTTTTGAAACGTGGGAGATCAACCCATCCGAGACTTCGGTCGTATGGGCCCCCTCGGCAGGAGAACACGAGCGGGATGAGGTGCCTCAAGGACGACGTCACGTCATGGCGTTTCTGGCTTCCCTCCTCCCTTGCCCTCGTTCCACGCCCGCTGGCTGCACCTCTGCGCGACTCTCCATACTTGCGTGCGATCAACCCCCTATCCACTCAGAGAGGGAGCGCCTGTCGCTCAAGCTGCTACCTATGTCTGTCTGTTTGTTTGTTTGTCTGTCTGTTGTTCTTAATCTCATGTTACGACGGACCGTCATCTGATTTTATCGAGTCGTCTTGTTTTTTCCGATTCGGGTTGGGGAAGAGAAAAGAAATTAGTGTTTTGATATCCCCTCCTCCTTTCTTTCGTCCAGTCGCTCGCTTCATCTGACGGACTGAGAGAGTGGGAAGGAAAGGGGAAGGGAAGAAAAGGGAAGAAGGCAGGAAGGAAGGAAAAAGGGAAACACCGCTTTTTATTTATTTTATTTTTGGCTCTGTTCTTATTTGCACTTTTCTTTTTCCATCACTCGTTTCCCGTCGTCTTCGTGCTTTCTCCCCTCCCTCTTGTTTTGGTTTTCGGCATCGAGGATGATTTCCGGGGGGCCGTGGTCGATTGGACATGGGGACTTTTCCCTTTCCTTTCCTTTCCTGACTTGTCCGTCTGCCGCTGGCTACTGCTGCTGCTGCTGCTGCTGCTGGGCAGCTGCGTCTTGTCCTCCATCCCTTCTCGAGAATCAAAACGGAATCGGAATTTCTTCTCTTCGCTTGATTCGGGCGGGCGAGCGGGCTCCTCGGGGTCTCCCTCCGCTTCGGTTCGTGTCGTATCACATGTGTCGTGCTTGCATAATCGATGCAGGGAGGGGGGGTTTGATCGCTCCGCCTCGTCCCGGATCGATTCCTCCCCCTCTCTGTGTGTTCATATATATATAGATCGACCTGCCTCTCTTGGGCTTGTGCGACCGGCAGGCTACCCCCCCTGGAATCAAAAATAGTTTCGAATTGATCTGGCGCTGGCTGGCGGGCCATTGCATCCCGCGACGATTTCAGATGCGAAATGCTACTTACTATCTCTATCACGCGAGGGGGTAAAAGAGACCTTTGGGAAGGAAAGGAGAAATGGTGAAAAGTAAGAAAGAAAGAAAGCTCCCATCGTCAGCATTGAATCATACAGGAAAAGTTAGACGTGGCTTCGTTTCAATTTCGTCATTACATTACATTGCAGAGTCCGATCGTGACGGCGCACAAACACTTCCGTCGCATCCTCGGTGGATCATTCCGTCATCCACACAACAACAACAGGAAACACAACGACAAGCACAAAAGCCATAAGAGGATCCACATAGAATCCCTTCCTCATCGTCTACCTCGACCTCCTCCCTCCGAAGTATGACCCCCACCACCACCACCAGCAGAAGAAGAAAGAGATGCGCCTCCCAAACTCCCGACCAGCCTTCCGATCATCTCTACCGCCGTGACGGTCATCTGATGGCTGATGGCCGCGCTCCTCGCCGCCGCCGCGGCCGTCTCGGCGGAGATCTCCGCCTCGCGGGCTTGGATCACGGCGTCGGTCAGGATCGCCGCGAAGTGGAAGAGCCGTTCTCGGCGGGATGGGGAGGGCTCGTTGCGGGCGATTTGGACCAGGCGGGCGGTGAGGGCGCGGTGGCGGTCCGGGGCTGGGGTGCGGAGGGCGTTGAGCGGTTGGGTCAGGGATGAGGGGCCGGAGGTGTAGGGAGATGGTCGTGGAGGGGTGGTGGTCGCGTTGGGTTTGATGGGTGGGATACGTCGCGGGGTGAAAGGTGAGGGCGATGTAGTGTTGTTACCCTGGCTGGGACGGGCAGGGCGAGGGGTGGATGTGGTGGATAGGGGAGTCGATGGGTTTAAGTTGTGGGTTGAGCTTTTTGGAGGTAGACTCTTTTCCCGGAGGGTGTCCCTGGACGGCTTGCGCTTCAGGAGCGGCGGAATCGGTGGAGCAGGTGAAGCTACTGCTTTTTTCGATCGTTTGCCAGAGAAGAGATGGTTGATTTTATTCAGGACCATGCGACTTCTGGAGTGCTCTCGTGGTGGTAGGCCGGTTTGAGGAGCCGAAGACTCTTTCGCCAGGCGTCCACGTTTCGTCGGATTCGAGACTTTTGCTGGAACCGGATCAACTGATGTCGATTTCTCACCGATCTTCATCGCGGAGCCGTTTAATTCAGAGATCCTGTTCATAGATGAGTCTTTCACCAATGTCTGGTCATCTGATTGCCTCTTGGAGCGTGGAGAACCGCCATGCAAAGGGAATGGAGAGCGTGACCGATCCCGTGTGGCATTGAGACTGGCCTTGCGAGGGCGTAGAGTGCGCGGTGATTGAACTTTGGGAGATTCGTTCTGGGCCTCTTGATGCAGTCCCATGGGAGTGCGTACTCGTTTGATGGTGCCCGATACCCGACGCATGATGCGAGACCCGCCTGGAGGTGACACTTCGGAGCGGGTGCTTGTCGACCATTTGCTGATGGATGTCGCAGGCTTCAGATCGCTCTGGGTGTCACTGCCATTGGCGACGCTTTCTTGCTCTGCTGTGAAGACGTCTCCGTGTTTGACATATGTCGCAGCAACCGCCGCCTTTTCTATCAAAGACGAACGTGGATCGATCTGTCCATCAGATGCGGTGGATGCGAATGAAAGCGTCGTAGCCTCGTTCGCGCGCTTTTGTGTTTGTAGCTGTGTGCTACTGGCCGCCTTCTGAGATGCATCGTCGATCTCTTTGGGCCTTTCATCTTCAGGCAGCGCAGTATTGGACTGTGTGGTAGTATGATCGATGATGTCCATGGAATCCCTGACTCCGCCATCTTTCTCATCATCCGGAAAGCATGGCAGTACGCCTTCTGACTGGATGGTCTGCAGAGGAGCTGTGAACGGACTGCGAGAAGGCGGAGCTTTCTGAAACAAGGGCGAGTCTTCACGGTGCGACGAGTCTTCCGGAGAGTTTTTGAGAGTGTCGGATTGTAGACGAGGAGCCAACTGCGGTGATTGACGTAGGAATGGATGGCGATCCCCATCGTTTGGTGTTGGTGATGATGTAGAAGTGCCAGTGTTTGGGAGAACCTCCTGCTGTGCGTATTGCCAAGCAAGACGCTCTGCTGATGTACGAGACTTGACATCGATCACTGTTGCCCGCTTTGAGCCTGTGATGGGCAAGCGTGATGCGAGGCTGGGGGATCTCAGAGAGGCGCTTGATGATTGCAGAGAGAGGCTTGATGTTTGCTTGACCAATGACGGTATGCGAGACTGACGCTTTGCACCTCCTGGCAGTGGCTGAGAGAAGCTACCAGGTGATGGGCTGTGTGGCCGTGAATTGCCAGGCGAGATATCCGAATATTGCAGCATTGATCCCTGCTCCTCCTGACGGAGGGTTTGACTGCTGCTTCTCGCTACCGTTGTCTCTGTTAGACCCGTTCGATGAACCGACACCGGCCGTGAAGAGAGCAGGGTCTCGCGAAGAGATGAAGCTGGTGAAGTCATCCGAGGGATGAGTGACTGTCGAGGGCTTTCGATGGAGAAGCGCTTCGGAGTAGATGTTGTCACCGCAGACGATGAGGCAGCGTTTCTCGGAGCTGAGATACCCTTCCCAATGGACGAGAGACGGCGCTCGTTAGACAGGAATTGAGGAGATGGCGCAAAAGCGCTGCCGTCGAACGAAGGCTGTGTCGAAAAGTCAGATGCAAGAGGTGTCAATGAATCGTTTCGAATCAACGACGGTGACGGAAGCTGTGAAGGCACCGTTGTTGGCTTCCTGGCGATAGGAGAGCCGTATGGATGAGCACGCGGACCTTGGGGATGTACACCGTTCGATGGTGGTGTTGAAGGTGACGGTATCGGTTGTTTCAGGGACGAGATGTCGATTGGTGCTCTCACCTGGTTTTCGTCGCTTCGTGGCTCGAAGATTGTGGACGTGTTTAAACTTGGGTACGCAGGCAGCGGTTTGTTGATTTGAGGCGGCGTTCCGAACGTCAAACGACTCTGCCGTCAAAGATCAATGTCTAGTTCACGCGTGTCGCTATATGAAGCAAGCGAGATCACTCACGGTTCTGGAGATGGACTGCGTGAATGCCATGGCCGCCTCGTCAATGCTCGAGGTATCCGACATGGTCGACGCCAAGTTGTGACGCGATGAGACCACAAGTTGTCAAGAGGACTGGTTGATACTGAAGTGTGACGTTCAGAAGCTGATGATGAGCGAGTCCCAACGTTGTGGTGGTGGTGGTGGTCGTTGTCGTTGATGTTGAAGAGAAAACATACGCGCAGATTCGAAGGGATGAGAAGACTATGAGGGAGCCCGTTTGGAGATATCAAAGAAGTCAAAAGGATCACCAGAAGGAGGAGGAGGAGTAGTTGTGATGGAATTGACCCCGGTGCAAGCGACCATTGGTAGTTGGTGGTCGTTTTGAAAGGCCTTTCACCCGTCTCACTTTTCATTCCCAACACCTTCTCTCTCTCGCGAAGATCGTCACCCACCACTTCCAGCACTCCTTCACTTCCAGCCATTTGAGGCATCTGCACAGTATCCATCGACAGTGATGGGGACACTGTAATATAAAAGTCCGCTGTTCACTATTTCCACTCCTTTGCCTTGTTCCAGATTCGTGTGATGACTGTCCCGCGATCTCAGCGGATCTCTTCTCAGCGGATCTCTTCTCAGTGGATCTCTTCTCAGTGAATCCAAAATGTTCCCACGGTGCGCTGTTTCACATTCCGAAACCCACCTGCACAAGGCGGGACACTCCACCCAACAAGCGGATGCCTGCCGTCGTGGGTGGTGTATATATATATATATAAACGCTCAACAAGCAGATGCCTCTGTCGTGGATGGGATATACCTACCAACAGGAGATGCGCTTTGTCCCTCTTCTTTTCCCTGCGTGGTTGTTTCCTCACCCAACGGTCAGAACATGTCTCACATCTTGAATGCACAACCCATGGGCTCCAGCTCGATGGCTTTGATCTGGTGAACTCTCTGTAGCCTGCCTGACTCGCGCGTAGGGCCGACAGCGAGAGGTCATCCTGCTCCACCGTCCGCGCTGATGGAGCCCGGTTGAGGTCTGTGAACTGTGAAGGGTCATGTTTGATTACCATCATGTCGATGGATGAGGAAGGAGCCTGATGGCATAATAAGACAATGGGGGGTTACGCCATGACCGGAGCAACTGGAATCCACCTGGGCATGGATTTCCTCGCATCTATCTGTACAGCTCCGCCTACGTATGCGAAACACGTCGCTCACCTCGCTGTGAGACCTGTATACAGTCCCGGAGGACGCTCACCCAGGCATAACAACAGACTTCAGCCGCTGCTTGCTCTTCGTCTGGGCCATTCACGATGCGCAATCGATGTGGTTCGAGCAAACATCTGCAAGCAAACAACGCAACACTTCGCGGGCGGATCATACCAGGAATGATCGTCTCGTCATGACATTCCGCCTGAGCCCAGCAGACATGATGGATTTCGTCGGATGGTTTATCATCTGTTCCTTGCCAACATGAAAGCATCGCTCGAGGCGACGTCTGCATGGACCAGGGTATACCTACTACCTACTAGGGACAGGTGAGCAATCACGTCTCATCGAATTCGCGCCAATCTCCCGCGACCTGATTATTAATATTCAGTGATATTCGGGCGCAAAAAGGCGTACCCTAACGCGTGCTTTGTCACGCCTCCACGTCTCCCTTCCAAGAAAAGCCAATGTCCTGGCAAAATAAGCCCCCTTGTAGCTTAGCACAGCACTGAGGAGGGTTTGTCCACGCCCAATCTCCGACAGATCCCACGTTGTCGTCGAAACACTTGTTTTTATAATAACAATTGCAACACCAGAGGGACCATCTTCCCTCAGTGCAGCAGTTGAAATCACAAGAAAGATGACGCCGGAATACAAAGCCGCCAAAGAGGCCTCCGTCTCCCATCTGGGCGGAGGTGGCATCTGGGAGATCAATGCCATCACATTCGTCGCCCCGGCCGCAGCAGCACTATGGGCCCTGCTCCAGGCCCGACAGAGCTTCTTCAAGCCATACAGTCCCGCCGCCGCCGTGATCGACTTTGCATTGCAATGCGGTGCCATCCTCTTCGCGACCACGACCTACTCTTCCACGCCGCAGGTGCTGGTGGGACTGCTGCTCGTGCCCGCCATCGCGACTTTCCTGCAGCCCGGTGCCATGGTCATCGCCTCATCATGGCCGGTCGAAGTTGACGCCGATGGCGTCCCGAAGCCTGAAGAGCAAAAGGATTTCCTGCCCGTCAAGCCATTCATCTCGTTCTATCGGGGTGCAATGATGATCGTCACCTGCGCCAGCATCCTAGCCGTCGACTTCCCGGTCTTCCCTCGTCGCTTCGCCAAGACGGAAGCTTTCGGCACCTCGTTGATGGATCTCGGAGTCGGCTCCTTCGTGTTCGCCGCAGGTATCGTTGCCGCTCGTCAGGTTATTAAGCAGCAAAATTCCAAGCCGCCTGGGTTGTTTGCACGGCTGAAGGCCGCCGCGCGTCATTCCCTTCCCCTGGTCGTTCTGGGCTTTATTCGACTGTGGAGTGTCAAAGGTCTGGAGTACGCCGAGCACGTCAGCGAATACGGCGTGCACTGGAACTTCTTCTTCACGCTGGCACTCCTCTCACCCGCAGTCGCACTGCTCCAGCCGCTCCTCCGGGTCCTGCCCTCGTACAACATTTTCGCTTTTGTACTCGCCATCTGCTACGAACTCTACGTCTTCATGACCCCCGGAATGAAGGTCTACATCTTCCTCTCGGATCGCATCCCCGGAGATTGGCTCTCGCAAAATCGTGAGGGAGTCTTTTCCTTCTTCGGCTACCTCGCCATTTTCATCGCCGGTCAAGGTATCGGCATCAACATCCTCCCCCGAGACGAGCTCGAGGAGACCGTGCGAGCCCTCCCCAACCTCGATGCCGACGGCCTCGACGACGACGAAGACTGGCTCGAGGAGATGCTCGTCCAAGCCGGCGACACGCCTAAGGAACCAAAAGCCCCCAAGCCCGCCAGCGCCCCGTCCGCCCCACCGCCGGGCATGCCGCAGCTCAAGCCCGAATACCCCAAACATGCGCTCGGCCGGCTCGCCTTCTGGAGCTTCCTCTGGTTCGTCTTCGCCACCTGGGCGATGTGGCACTACGGCCCGCGCATGGTCGCGTCGCGCCGCAGCGCCAACCTCGCCTACGTCTGCTGGGTGTGCGCGTTCAACTGCGCGCAGCTGCTCTGCTTCTGCTTCATCGAGTTCACCATGTTCCCGGGCCTCTACGTCGCGCGGACCAAGGCCGTCGAGCGCATGCGCATCCGCGACGCGACCAGCCGCGTCATGCACGCCTACAACCGCAACGGCCTGGCCATCTTCCTGCTGGCGAATCTGTTGACCGGCGCGATCAACATCGCCATCCCGACCCTCTACCTCGGCGATGTGGAGAGCATGACGATTCTGGTGGGCTACATGGGCATCCTTACGGCGGTGGCGCTGGGGTTGGATCACTTTGATATCTCCATCAAGTTGTAGATGTAATGCGTGTGAGATCTAGGAGAGGGGGACTTCCCGGTGGAGCGGAGCTTCTTGAACAATATCCCTTCTCCCACTCATGCAGCGAGAGGAGAGAGAGATAGATAGAGAGACAAGGAGCAGGCTGGGGACGGACAAAATTCGTGAACGCTGTTTTTTAATTTTTGTATTATCAATTGCCATTATTCAACATAGCATAGACCATCTGTCCTTTGTTCATTCTCGGGATATCTCTCACGCCTCTGCTGTACCCTCTGATGGGGGGTTTTCCTTCCATTTTCAAATCGTGATATTGCCGGCCACCAATGTCGCCGACGACGACCACATTGTAAAGAAGAGATAATAATGGACGGGAAGCTAGGCTCCATCTCACCTTGTGCTTAAAGTGTCAAGATCATTCACGGCGTCCCATTCATTCTTCAGGTCTGCCCGCTGCACTGCGAGCACAAATAGACTTTCAGCCCTGCAGACTTGCTTATCGCGTTATCGGACCCTTGGGTGGTTTGGCTGAGCACGACACGCGCTTCCTCTCGGACACAACCACACATCCATCGACTCCGACTATACCAGAAGTGTGACCTCGCCGCCACCAAAAGCATGGCGGGTCTCTACTGCTCACGTGCTGCAGGCGTGCTGTGCCGCGCCGCGAGTGCTCCTCGTCTTCTTGGTCTCCATATATGTAGACAAAGGTAGGTCGGTATTATATTTCCGAGTGGTTTCAATCCCACAGATACATCTTCCTTCCTCTCGTTGATCTCTCGGTCTTACTACAGCAGTCGTTGACCTACGATCACGAGATCCTGTCCAGGCGTGCAAGTAGTCATCTGATCTTCTCTGCTAAAGATCGAGAGATATTACCACAAGACGTTCCAGAAAAAGAAAAAGAAAAAGAAGCAATGGCAGCATTATCAACCTGCCCTCCCCTCACCCGCTCCTCCGTGCAAGCCGCCCACCTTCGCATCTCGAAACACATTCATAAAACCCCCATCGTAACATGCCAGACCCTCAACCAGGTGGCCTCGACACCCATCTGCTCACGGTCCGCCGAATTCACCCCTCGCGCCTCATCGTCGTCGATCGAACACGATATCAGGCCAAAGGTGACCCTAGAGGAATCGACTGCGAATCCCCAGATCAACATCTTCTTCAAATGCGAGAACCAGCAGCGGATTGGGGCGTTCAAGGTCCGCGGGGCGTTCCATGCGCTGGGGAGATTGATTGAGATGGAGGGGTTGGAGGCCGTGAGGAGGAAGGGCGTGGTTACGCATAGTAGCGGTAAGATCTTCGACCGTCATTCTCTGCGTGCTTAGGCGATCGCCTTCACTTTTTGCTCCTGCTAGAAAACGCCTCGAATCCTACAGAGATGGAAGAACTCCAGAGTTTCACAACATACACCATGTCTCGAACACGCGACTGGCGACGTGCGCTACTGACAGTCTCCTCCGCAGGGAACCACGCCCAGGCCCTCGCCCTCGCTGCCAAAACCTACGGGATCCCCGCCCATATCGTCATGCCCCGGATTTCCACCACCTCCAAAATCGCCGGCACCCAGCGCCAAGGTGCAAACGTCATCTTCTCCGGCTCGACGAGCGACGAGCGCGAAGCCGCTGTCGCGGACGTCATCGCCCAAACCGGCGCCATCCTCATCCCGCCCTACGACCACCCGGACATCATGCTCGGCCAGGGCACGCTCGCGCTGGAACTCGAGGAACAAGTGCAAACGCTCCTCAAAACCAACCCCGACCTCGACATCAACTCGCAATCAACATCCTCCTCGTCCAACCCCGAGGAGGACGCCGGGGGCCACCTCGACGCGATCATCACCACCTGCGGCGGCGGCGGCATGCTCAGCGGGCTCTGCACGGCCATGAGCGGCACGGGGGTGCACGTGTTCGGCGCGGAGCCGCGGCACCAGGGCGCGAACGACGCGGAGCGCGGGCTCGCGGCGCGGCCGCCCACGCGCATCACGCGGGTGAAGAGCCTGACCGTGGCGGACGGCGCGCGCACCCCGGTCGGCCTGCACCCGTGGGGCGTGATCTCGGACGCGGGGCGGTGCGCGGGCGTGTACAGCGCGGACGAGGAGCAGATCGCGCTCGCGCTGCGCCTGGCCATGGAGCGCGCCAAGCTCTTCATCGAGCCCACTGCCGCCCTGCCCCTGGCCGTCGTGCTCTTCAATGAGGCCTTCCGGAGGAGGGTGGTGGAGTTGCTGGAGCAGCGCAATGCGGCGGCGGGGAGGGACGGGAGGACCCCGAGGAAGGGCTGGAATCTGGGCGTCGTGTTGAGTGGCGGGAATACGACGATGGAGGCTTTGGCGAAGATCTTCGGGGAGGAGGACGGTGGAGACCGCGCTCGGCTGTGATGGGGGTGGGAACTCCTGCTGTTGTTCTTTTTCCCGGGTTGATTGTTGGCGAAGCCTCCGCCGGAAAGGATATGAAAGTACCTGTGCCCTTTATGCATCATTTCAGAACACAGAAACAAAGACCTCTCGAAATCAAAAGCACCGCTTCATTATGCTATCACACACACCGGAAGAGAAGAAAATAAGAAAAATCAATAAAAGAGGTTTGGCCCTCCCCCTCAATCATAGAACCCCATAATCTTATTCGCCCGATCCAGCACCTCCCTCTGCCCGGCCCCCAACCCCTCGGCATCACTATCCCACGCCTCAAGCCCCATCGCCCTCAAGCCCTCCACTCGGCCAGCGGCTTCCTCCATCTGCACGAACCCCTCGACATCCATCCTCCCGACATGCGCGCCCTCCGCCACGGCGCCTTCGTCGCCGAAGTCCGGCGACGTGGCGCCGACGAGGAACGCGCGCCGCTGCCGCTCCAGCGCCTCCGCGTTGCGCTGCGTCAGCGGACACACGGGGATGTACAGCACGCTGGAGTCGTGGGCGCCGCAGTGGGTCGGGTCGACGGCGTGGATGGTGTCGCAGTGCCAGACGACGTAGTCGCCGGGGTGGACGCGCGGCAGGGAGATCATGGTCTGCGGGAGGAGCAGGTGCGGGTGGTCCGCTTGCGTGAGCTCCTGGCCTTGGCCCGGCGAGGAGCCCGGGAGGGTGGCGGTCTGCGGGTCGCAGAGGGTCCATTCTTGCTGTTGCGCTGCGGCGGGAGAGTCGGGTGATGATGGCGCTTTCGGGGTGAAGAATGGTCGCAGGAGGTAGTATGCTGTGGCGAGCTTGAAGAGCGGGTTCACGAGTAACGTCCCCTCGCCCGGGCCGGTGGTGCTCATGGAGAGCCAGCCTTGGAACATCCGGAACATGCTGCATGCGCCGGTGCCGGCGTAGAGATCGGAGTTGACACCGAGACGGGGGCGGGCGGCCCAGGCGTCGAAATCTTCCCATCGGCCGTCGAAGATGGCTTCGTAGACGCCGTTGGCGCGTCGTCCGCCGTAGCCGGCGTCTTCCCATCGCTCGCATGAGCCGCCATCGACATGTGGGCCGAGCGCGAACTTGTTGTCGCCCGGAAGACGAATGCGGAAGCGGTCGGCGTAGGTGACGGGATGGCTGGTGGATATCAGCGGCGGAGGTTGTTGTTGTTGCTGTTGCTGTTGCTTCTGTGAACATGCGCAACCACCTACGATCGGCGCGGGCGCGGGTGGCGAAGTGTGCCAGAATTCCTCCATCAGCCATTTCTGAGTGTGGAGCAGATTTGGATGACTCCGGGCGCGGACTTGCGAAGGCGACCAATAGAGCTCGTAGACCTGGGGATTTTCAGGAGGGAAAGCACGCGTCCTTTCGGCGTTTGCTGCGATGTATTCGCGAATGTCGGTCTTCAGCGCGAGCGCTTCGTTCTCTGGGAGAACATTCCGAATGACTGCCACGCCATACTTCTTGAGCGCAGAGCGAAAGGTTGTGCTGGCGGAGGAGAGGTCCTGGTATTGGATCTCAGGGATGATGGATGAGCCCTTTTCGATGATGTCTTGTGTTTCTTTGCGAAGCTCAGTAAGCAGCCGGCTCCATGAGGCTTCGATACGAGCTTCATTGCCTTGGATTAGGCGAGTTTTGATGTCGGCAAAGCGAGCATCCAGGGGCTTGGGCGGGCTGCCGGAGAGAGAAGCAAAGGCATTGGAAATATCTCCCTCACGTCGTTGAGCGGTGGATGTCGCATTTGGGTGAATGGTATTTGAAGTGAACCCTCGACACAATATTAGACGATGTTGAACTGTCGGTCGACTTCGTGAAAGAATGCGAGTTGCCATGTCGCGTCGCGTTGATTTGAGTGGAGAACGGGAGAGGGCTTCTAGTACGTGCTTCCTTGTAAAACTTCTTGCTATTGACTTGTACTCAGTGCAATGGGTTATCGTTTAGAGCCATTTTCCTATCACGCGAACATCAGACTGCTTAAATGCCATCACTCTGTACGTTCTTGTCCATATGGTCGAGGACCAAGAATAGCGGCAAGGACGAATCAGGATGACGGCCGAGATTTCCTCATTGGGACAATCCGCTATTTGATGGCAGAAATCATCACCAATTTAGCCGCGACACCAGGACAATGCATGGATGATAATTATGTCAAATGATAAATATGATAAACGCTAATCAATCAGCAATGCGAACCAGTCGGAGCTGTGTGTTCCGCGTCCGACAATATGCGTACAGGGTATTGAGCGATAGATCACAAACATGGCCTCCAAGATCTCTTCTAATGATGTTTTCTAATGATGAAGTTCTTCCGTCTTCGTATATATCGGGAGCGATGTACTCATTGCGAAAGCGTGTCTTGAAAGCCACTGATGACGCTACTTATTTGGAGCGATGAAAGTCGATGAAGCAAAATTATGGGCACAGAAGCATTATGCCTTGTCGGTGTCATTGATACCACCCGCGGTGATGATGTAGTTGGCCTCGTTCTCAGGGCAATCTGCATCGACAGCGTCAGTCACCAACATCACGACTCTCGAAGAAGCAAGACGCGATATCAAACCTGGTGAGTCAATGACTTTGGCGACACGTTCTTCACCACGGCCCTTGCGAAGCAACACACGGGTGCTGGATGCGTGTGCCAGGACATGTCCGCCGATCGGCTTCCTCCCATCAGTAGCCATGAATGTCGCGCCGGGATCAGATTGGACCTGGTTTGTCAGGAAGACTGTGAGGTTGAATTCTTCTGCGTATTCTACCAGTTTTCGGAGGTGTTGGCCGAGCTTCTGTTGGCGATCGTTGAGCTCGCCGCGGCCTTGAAAGTCGCCTCGAAAGAGGTTCATGATGCTGTCGACGATGAGTAGGCGATACTCGCCGCTGGTGAATTGCTCCGCCATATTGCAGAGAAGCTCGTGTTGATGTTCGCTGTTCTTGGCTCGGGCGTACAGTATGTTATCAACGATCTGTTCACCATCCACACCAAAGCGTTTGGCGATCTCCTCGACTCGCTCAGGACGAAACGTGCCTTCGGTATCTGATTATGACTATCAGCAACTCGTAGTATGGTCTCTGGCTTCAATTTTACTTACCAAGGATTGCAACCTTGCCCTCAGCACCACCCACGTCTCTAGGTAATTGTGCCATGACCGCCAATGTGTGGCACAATTGCGTCTTGCCACAGCGGTACTCTCCGTATACCTCGTTCACGCTTCGAGATTCGAATCCACCCTTCAGGAGAGCATCCCAGGCTTTGCTACTAGTCGAGATCCGGTGACAGCTTCTTCGGAGGACGGCCAGCTCTCCAAGTGTCATAAACCCATTTGCAGAAGGCTGTGAATGATGTTAGATATCGTTTCCAGTGTCAGAGATGAGGCTTTGATCAAGATAAGCACGTACTAGACACTTTCGAACCGCATCGCGGACCTTTTCCACCTTGACTTCGGAAAAGCCTTTGATCTTCAAAAGAGTCTTGGTGGTAGCGCTTTGTATCGACTGTATACCCGGTGCGTCAGTAATTCCGGAAGCTGACAGCCCTTGCCTCTCGTATACCCACGCCGACAGTGTAGAAGTGATTGTTTTTGAGCTTGGTGATGTCGGTCTGACCGATTCCTTAAACATCGCGATCAGTAGAACGCGGTCAAGGCTTGGATTGATTGTGTAATTCACCGTGGTGCTGTAACTCATCTACATCGGTGAACGATGATACGATGATCTGCGGTACGGAAAGATCAGAGATTGATTCGAAGAAATGCGGTGTAAGGGAAACATGACTAACCTCGTCGTCATCGCTGCTGATGACCGATGGTGGCATTTTCACCTTTGCAAGTGACGTTTGAGACTTGGACGTGTTTTCACGAGGCGCTTATCGACGCTCCCGATTTGCGGACGTGACAGAAAGATATGAGAATATAGTGCTGGTAGTTTTAATGCGTAGGAAACGAGAAGAGCCCGAAGAAAGAGAGATTGATGCAAAGGTGAAGCTGTACGAAAATGGCCACACATGTTCCAATTGATGGCCATTTAGATGGGGCTTGCAGCGTGTCTTGTGTAACCAAAGTCACGTTGCCATTATTTTGCCGTCCACAAGCTTCTGACAGCCAATGCAGAGACAACACTTTCTCAATGACAATTTCGCATAGTAGAGCTCTTGTGTCTTCCAAACCTCATATCGATTCCTATCTGAGCAAATAATCAAGAATGCGTGCCGTGAATCCAGCAGTGGTTGGAAAATGACGCAGCATCGCTCTCAACCTTCTCATATCTCATCTGCTGACAGCAACCTCGACCTCTGGAGGAGTGATCGACCCTTTCTTGTCATTCATCACCCCAGGCTTCTCGCCCTCAGTGTCCAACACGGTAGCACGGCCATGTGTAACTCGGCCCTGACCACCCGTCAAATCCTTGAAAATTGCCTTGATCGTACGCACGCTTGTCCGTCGTCCCTCCCAGACGGGATACACGCCCACAGCCAGCGCAGTACCAAACAACCAGATGATGCCCACAGTCACCCAACCTGTGAAGAATGATTTCGAAAAGACGTATCCGGAGCCGTAGAGCGGCATAGGCCAGAGTACGAGCAAGGCAAGCGTGAGGACAATGGTGAGCGTTCGGGCGATTTTGGCGGCGCGCGAAAGCTTGCGTTGCTCTTCCTCTTCAGCTGCTTGGCGTTGAGCAGGAGAGACTGCGTGCTCGCTTCCAGGAATCGACTCCGGGTCCATATGCGCGGCAGCGGCAAGGTCCGAGTCATCGCCTTTTCGGATCTCGTGCATGGTCTGCCAGTCGTACTGGGGAGTTTTGAAGACAAATGATAGCAAGGGCGAGAAGACGAGAGGAGTAAGGAGGGCAACTACATTTCCTGCCAACATAGGGTTGCTGTACATCATTGATTAGTATCCTCTATGGATTCATCCCATCGAAACGCAACTTACTTCGATCCTGTCGCAATGACAGAGAGTTCCCCAAATTCACGCTTGGCGGTCACCAGCCATGCGATCAAGGAACAGACAAGAGCGAGCGGTGGTGTGAATGTTGCCGCAGCCCAAGACTGTCGGGACCACAGCAGCGTCAACGAAGCTGGCAACACGGCTCCACTGATGATGACTCCCATCATCAAGTAGAGATATCCCATGGAGATTCCAATGTAGTAGAGCCCAGTGCTGAAGCCGGCCATAATGATCGCAAAGACGACACAACTCATGTGGGACATGTAGATGAGTTTCTTGCCAGTGGCTGCAGGGTTAATGTATGATTGGTAGATATCGTAGGTGAAGATTGAGGAGACCGCAATGAGCTCAGCGGACATGGCACTTGTCACCGCCATGAAGATCAAGAGCAGAGTGGCAGCAGCTCCACCGGATCCAAGCATGGCCACAGCGGCGTTGGGTAGCACTAGACCGGCCGAGACATCGGCAGCAGCCATGCGGGCCGGGAATGTTGGAAATGCCGGGTTGGTCTCGAGGGCGATAGCAGCGAGACCCATTGTGGTAGCCGCGAGCCATGGGATTGCGAACCAGGAGAGTCCACCAGAGATGTAGCCGGGCAGAGCGTGAACGGGCGATGCGGCGATGGCCTTGTTGTAGTAACCGTTGTCGCAAAAGACAGTGCCGAAGTTGCCAACGATGTTGATGACTAGTAAAAAGATTCAGTTTAGAATTCATTTTTTTTTAAATTGAAAGCATGATGCCTACCGAAAAAGATGGCGCCCTCTTTTGACTGCATGGTCAAATAGCTTCCTTGAGCATTGCCCTCAACAGGATGACGTTCTGCAGCAGCAACCAAGAGATCGTAAACGGCGCCCGGGCTGCCCAGGAGATCGCTTGTGGCGTAAGCAGTGAATGCAAAGATCATCAGAATTATAATGATCATCACGGTGTGTACGTAGTCAGTCAGAAAGGTGGCCTTGATACCACCAAACATAGTGTAAAGTACGACACCGACGGGAAGGAGGAAACAGGCCGCAGCTGTTGGAACTCCCGTGAGTGATGTGACTAGAAGTCAATGGTCAGCCAGCAGTCACGTTCGAGGCTGTTTCGAAACGTACCAACAGCTGAGCCTCCGGTCAGAAGCATAGCAGTTACCAAAATGTTGGTCAAGAGACCAAACACGATGTACACGCCGTGAGTGACAGCACCATATCGAGCGCGAATAGCTTCAAGGCTTCAAATATTGGTCAACGAAGTGGTTCAGACGAACAGGAAGTTGAGCTCAGCACTTACAAGGTGTGGGCATTGGGAGCCTTGCGCTTCAATTCGATGGCCAGTGTAGCAAATAGGATGACCTGGACGGTGGCACCGCTCGCATACCAGAAAGGACCAGAAACACCATAGTTGTAAGCAACGCTGGACGATTGCAGCAAAGTCGCGGCCCACGTCCAAGAAGAAACAACTGCTGAAGCGACGAGACCGGATTTGACGGTTCGACCGGCAGTGCTGAAGACTTCTGACGTTTGGAGTTCGTTGTTGTATCGTTTGAGCACAAAGGTCGTCAGCATCATTCCAAAGCTGTAGTGGGCGATGATCAGTCAAGTTAGAGATCAATCCTCAAAGACAGACATCGCAGTACACCTACGCGAAAAGGAAGCCCAGGCCGATGATAACGCCATAGCCAGTGGCCTGCGACAATGGTGGAGTCGACGACATTTCAACTGTTGATCAAAAGGGTAGACCGTGAAGTTGCTGGAGGCGAGCATGACAGGCAACGAGCATGCTTTTGACTTCGACCTTGATGCCGACATCGTTGCACCATTCGACCAGTATCGATAGCATATTACTCGATGTGAATACGGCATAAGGTTGGAAGTGTCCAGGGTACATCGAAAGTCTACACGCCCTGACATGGATGTGTATAGATAAGATGTTCACTAGTCCGCTTGGTTACAACGGTAGTGTGGCTCCGAGATCTTAGCCAATGTCAGCGCACTTGCCTCGAAACAACATATGACTACGTTAATGCGAAGATATTTGAAGCCAAATACCGTTGCATTGGGCTTACGGCCAGACTCCACTCCAATTCGCAGACAGGTCACTGATAAGAGATCCCAACTCTTCACACCATACATGCTAGCGACCTGCATGTGCCATGTGCTTCTCAGTGGGGGAAGTACAATCGATGGTCTGACCAAAACGCCGCCACGAAGGAATTCAATACAGATAAGCAAGCGAAATGTGAACACAGCGCCTGATCATCGCTGATAAGACGCGAATTATCTGCCGGGGACTGTTAAGCTAATGTGAAGACTTTGCGGGTAGCATTGCCATGTGGAAGCCATACGCTACCCGATGCTCCAGAGGGCTGGGCTGAATTGATCCGAACGTCGTTCTAGAATCGTCACTCTCATAAAGAGGAGGCAGGGAGACCTTGACGATGACATTCGGGACAAGGGTCTACGTCGAGGGTTCCACGCCATGCGGAATGAACCGGGAACTCGACAAGCGCTCGTTAGCAATCTTTGCGCATTGCATCATGGGAAATGCGAATTCACTTCATGATGGTGTATCTGGTAAGACTTCGCTTATTGTATACTAAGCATTGCCTTTGGACAGCAACTTGGCCAAGCTAATATGTTAGGCGAAAGGTAATAGACAAACGTTCATGCGATCTCGAACGACCATTCCCAATGGCATGATGTCGCGTGGGCATGGTTGGATCCTCCTTCGGTAACGAAGCGTCATCCTTCAAGGACGTCCCAGTCGGATCTGATCCGATCTCATGAAATCCGCAGCGACAGTTCTCCGCGGAGCACTCCTCGCGTGTGGGAAGGATATATACTAGGAATTCATTCATTTACTCTCAAAACGTCCAAATCATTCAAACAACAGCAAGCAATATCACATTTTCCAGAGAAAGAAAGAGGAAAGAAGGGCGTTTTAGATTTGGGAGGCGAGGAAATGTAAGATGCCAATCAATGCTAGAGCATGTCGCCATGTCCATCAAATTCCGTTGAGTGGAGGAACAAATCTTTCGAGACTGGTATTCAGTGTCAATTGATCAGTTGCCATCAGCCATAATCATGTAAATTTTGGAGGCCCATTGAATCTACGAAGGACAGTTCTGTCGCCTGCAGTATGCACCACCATCGTCAAACCATTTACCCTGTGCCAAGCCGGATAAAATGTTCAAAATAGTTGAGAGTCGGAGGTTCTGAATCGGGTAACGAAGCGAATTTAGGGCCCGAAGAGCTCCATTGCAGCCAACTGACGGTTGATGAGGCTCGTTGTCGTCATGGTGCGACCGCAGGGTAAATTCTGGTGGAGTGTGTGCTATTTATGCTCCCAATGAGTGAGGCGATCATGAAAGATATGTTTCTGAACTCAGTTCGTCCGTTCATCAAAGCAAGAAATATTTAACTCAAAAAAGAAGCGTTTGTCACAATCAAGATGGGCAAAGAAGAGGTGTGTGATTTTCGTTTATGTGCGCAATGTTCAAGAGATGTCCCGAAATGTCATGTCATCAAAATTGAAGCAAGGAACGAGAGCCCCACCATTCATCAAGGTTGACGAAACCCACAAAAGCGAGGCTCAATCCCCAACCCAAAAAGTTACCTCAGAAGTCCAAAAGCATCCGCTATTCTCGCAGGGAGGAAGATGACTAACACTCCCGCCATGACGGGCACACACAGAACCTCTCCTTCGTGCTCGAAAAAGCAAACAGCGTCAAATTCGAAGACCGACCGATCCCCAGCCTGAAGTCCCCCTACGACGTCCTCGTCAATGTCAAATACACCGGAATCTGCGGCAGCGATGTGCACTACTGGGTGCACGGCGCCATCGGCCATTTCGTCGTCAAAGCGCCCATGGTGCTAGGCCACGAATCCAGCGGGATCGTGACCGCCGTGGGTGACGGGGTGCGCACACTCAAGGTCGGAGACCGCGTGGCGATGGAGCCGGGGGTACCGTGCCGTCGCTGCGTGCGATGCAAGGACGGGAAGTACAATTTGTGTCCGGATATGGCGTTTGCGGCGACGCCCCCGTTTGATGGCACGCTGGCGAAATTCTATGCGCTGCCGGAGGATTTCTGTTATAAGCTCCCGGAGCAGGTCTCGTTGGAAGAGGGCGCATTGGTGGAGCCGTTGGCGGTGGCGGTACATATCTCCCGGCAGGCGGCAGTCTTCCCTGGCGCGAGCGTGGTCGTGTTTGGCGCGGGACCGATCGGTCTGCTGTGCTGCGCCGTCGCGAGGGCATTCGGCGCTACTAAGACTGCAGTCGTGGACATCAACGAAGGGAGACTTGACTTCGCTGTCAAGTATGCAGCGACGCACAAGATTGTCGCCAAGAGAGAGTCATCAGAGGATGCTGCGGCGCGGATCATTTCAGAAGCCGACCTGGGCAACGGTGCGGATATCGCCATCGATGCAAGTGGCGCAGAACCTTGCATTCAAGCGGCGATTCATGTCCTCCGTGTCGGTGGCACATACGTGCAGGGTGGCATGGGCAAGGCCGATATTATCTTCCCGGTCACTGCCATGTGCACCAAAGAGTTGAACGTCAAGGGAAGCTTTCGTTACGGAAGCGGCGATTACAAGCTCGCGGTGGATCTGATCCACAGTGGTCGGGTCAATGTCAAAGAATTGATCACTGGACAGGTCAAATTCCGAGATGCTGAGAAGGCCTTTAATGAAGTCAAGGCTGCCAAGGGCATCAAAATCCTGATTGAGGGTGTCGAGGAGTAGCGTGTAACCTTGAAAATTTCAACCCCGGCCAATTCTGCTCGTCCTCGAGTTTGTCCCCGTGTATTGCATTCTCATTCTGGTCGCAGCTTTCCTCTTCTCCTCTTCATCTCTTCCAAACGTCTGCGATCTTCCTCGAATCCGCGCACTAGATCCTGCGCCTGCTCCTTTTTCTTTTCCCGAACTTGGAAACGGTAGAAATCGCTCTTGACCATATTCTGTTGACGCTTCTTGAGCTCCTCTTCCTTTGCTCGAGTCTCCTCCTCTTTGGCAGGACCCGACCGTCCACCACGCGTGACCGTAATAAAGCCATCCTCGTCCGGTTCGGAGCGTTGCTTGGCAAGCATCCTCATTCTCGCTTCCTCCTTGGCGGTGAAGGCATCCATGTATGCGTCAACGCTCGATTGGAGAACGTTGGGATCTGGAAATCGGAGATGGTGGTGGTTAAGATATCGTGCCGATCCTAAGCTTGGCAGTTTCTTTGCAAGTCCCGCGCCCCATTGGATCTCTCTCTTGGTCTTGACGGCTTTTCGCACTTCTTTTATTGCCAGATCGGCGCTGGTTTTGTCCACGAACGTAGCAATTGCGGTGCCGCCACTGTGGTGAAGCGAACGATCCCAAGTTTCTGGTAGTAGCCCGAATTCCTCATCGTCCAGATTGCTATCATCTCCAGCATCCTCAGAGATGCGTTTCCGCTTCTTTCCCTGTGTGGTTGGCGCTACCGGCGCATTGATTCCTTTGCCGACTCGTGCAGCTTCGAATGCGACTTTCTCTATTCGTAGACCGCCAAGTTGATCTGCAAAGAGGCTTCGAACATGAAGTTCTGTTGCATCGACGGGGACATTGACGAGGAAGACCTCCCGGGGTGTATCCTCGGTCGGAACTTTGGGCGTGTTGGCGCGAACGTAAAGATAATGTGTTGTCTTGTGCGGATATGCCGATGACGAAGGAGTCGTCAATGGAAGAACATGGAAGTCATTGACGATGCCGAGAGCTTTGACAGTCGTTCTCGTGGCCATCGGATCGGGTTGTAGTCGTGGTAATGAATTTATTTAGAGATGGAGCATTCACTCATCGTGAATTCGAAGCCATCGCGAAATTTTGGAATTTGTCGAATGCTGACTAAGCGCGCTGTGTCGGAGGTCGTCCCCGAACACTTGCCCGTCAGTTGCAAGTTGCCCGCAGCACCATCTGCCATCATCGAGAATTCAAATCCGTGCCGATATATTCCCTAGGCTCGAAATCAACTTCAATGATTGATAGCGATCAGGCTTCAGTGAAGCAATGAGATAAGTAGCAGCTCAGAACAGTCAGCAGATCCAG
This sequence comes from Dissoconium aciculare CBS 342.82, assembly GCF_010015565.1. NCBI lineage: Eukaryota > Fungi > Ascomycota > Dothideomycetes > Mycosphaerellales > Dissoconiaceae > Dissoconium > Dissoconium aciculare. Next base: position 2,319,944 of record NW_022984953.1, read on the forward strand.
GCCAAACTTCCACGAAATAATGATGAGTCGAGCTGAATCATGGATCGAACGCCCATCATTTCGAGTGGCATATATCGTCGCTACCTTGTTCGTTTCTGTGTTGTTGCCATATCTGGTTGATTCAAACCCAATAATGGCTATACAGGCGATACCCCAATATCCGCGGACCTCGTGGGTGGGCTGTGACGTTTTGCTGGCATGTTGACTGGTGGGGCACATGCGGCGTTTGGGACCCTGGGCCAAATATTATTATTAGACTTTGGAACTCGTTCGTCACCGCTGCTGCGGCGAGAGCTATACGATCTCTACAGATCTATGCTGCAAATACCACGCTGTAACTTGCCAACTTACCTGTCTCTCCAAATTTCTCTTTGTCACCTTCAACAGCTCCACGAAATTTGTAACTTCACATACTGGCACCATGGAGACCGTCAACAACCTGCTCGCTTCAGTCGGCTTGAAGAACAAGCCCGACACCGAAGCAGCTCCACAACTACCAACCGAGTCAGAGTTGAAAGAGATCAGAGACAAGTATGAGAAAGCTGGCCAAGGTCAAGTCTTTGCGTTCTACGATGATCTCAAGAAAGACGAACAGGCGACTTTGTACCAGCAACTCCAGCCCATCGATCCAGAACACATCAACAAAATCACCCAGAGAGCATTGAACCCACCGAAGAGCGAGAGTGAAACTGAGAAGCCGAAGCTTGAGCCTCTGCCTGAATCAGCGACCACTTCTACCATCAGCAGTGAGGAGGAACACCTCGATAAATGGTACAAGTCTGGTCTCGAACTCATCGCCGCCAACCAAGTTGGTGTTGTGCTCATGGCAGGTGGTCAGGGAACTCGATTGGGGAGCTCAGCGCCGAAAGGTTGCTACGACATTGGTCTCCCCAGCAAAAAGTCGCTGTTCCAGCTCCAGGCTGAACGAATTCTCAAGCTTCAATTGCTCGCCAGCAAGATTCATGGCAAGGAAGAGGTGGTGATTCCGTGGTACATCATGACTTCGGGACCGACTCGCAAGCCTACTCAGCAATTCTTTGAGGACAACAAATACTTTGGGCTCAACCGTAACAACGTCATCTTCTTCGAGCAAGGTGTGCTACCGTGTATCACCATGGACGGTAAGATCCTGCTGGAGACCAAGAGCAAGGTTGCCGTCGCCCCTGATGGAAACGGTGGTCTGTACCAAGCTCTGATCGGCTCTGGTGTCGTACAAGACCTCAGCAAGCGCGGTGTCAAGCACATCCACGCATACTGCGTTGACAACTGTCTCGTCCGTGTTGCCGATCCCGTCTTCATTGGCTTCAGCGCAGAGAAAAATGTCGACATCGCAACCAAGGTTGTGCGCAAGCGCAATGCCAAGGAGAGCGTCGGCTTGATCTTGCAGAAGAACGGCAAGCCCGATGTTGTTGAATACTCCGAGATCGACGCCGAGACCGCCGAAGCTACGGATAGTAAAGACAGCAGTCTACTCAAATTCCGTGCCGCGAACATTGTCAACCATTACTACAGCTACAGCTTCCTGGAATCGATCCCACAGTGGGCCCACCAGCTTCCGCACCACATCGCCAAGAAGAAGATTCCCTACGTTGACGAGAAGGGTAATGCCGTCAAGCCAGAGAAGCCCAACGGCATCAAGCTCGAGCAATTCGTCTTCGACTGCTTCCCATTCTTGTCCATGGACAAGTTCGCCTGCATGGAAGTTAAGCGTGAGGACGAGTTTTCGCCATTGAAGAATGCGCGAGGCACTGGTGAAGACGATCCGGATACCTCTCGGCGGGATATTCTCCTGCAAGGTAAGCGTTTCCTGCAGGCGGCCGGCGCGACAGTCACCGGTGAGGACCCAGAGGAAGGTGTGGAGGTTAGCCCCTTGATCAGCTATAGCGGAGAGGGACTGCAATTCTTGAAGGGCCGAGAGGTTGTAGCACCCGCGGTCATTGAGAAGGAGGATTGAGTAGTACCAGCATTAGCGTTTGAGTCGAGATGAAACGCAAATGATGACTATTTTCCATGTTATTTTCGACCAATGTTCCGAAGTACTGCACTGCAAGTGTGCGCGGTTCTCATCACAAGCCAATTGCGCAAGATGCGACCCTGTGGATTGAGCAAGATAATGACCATCAATGTCCACCGTCGCGTCTTCCCATCGCGGCGCGCAAAACGACAGTCCTGAACTTTTCAAATACACGTTTATCATCTTCCCTTTGCTCTGATCAAGATCGATTTCGGACTTTTGGAAACCTGGCTGTCATCAGTTGCGTGCGCCGGTGCACAACGCTTGCATTGATCCGAGCGAGACACGTGCCGTTTTGCCCCGGCCTCGCGACACGCGAGTTCGTTCTGGGCCCACCAGCTGGCGTTTCCAAAGAATTTTTTACCCAAATCTTGACGTCAAGCATGAGACAACTTATCCCACAATCGATACATGTTTCGATCCATCCATTATTACTCCACACTCGGCACTCAATACGGAAAATGGTAATTTTCGCTCTGACGCTTGCCAATCGCCTTCCCCTCCCTCCCTCTTCTTCTTTCCTCTCTTTCTCCTCTCTATTTCTTGGATAACATATCACGTCACCAAAGTCATTCACAGTTCGCTTCTTTGTTCGCTTTTTGCGGTTTCGGAGGCAGAAGAGGTGTGAGGTGTGAAGAAGCAGCAGCAGCAGAAGCAGCAGACGACCCAGACGGAGAAGTTTCAAGGAAAAGTCACATCGCATTTCGAGATGTCGTCTCTTTCACGCCGTGCCTGCTACAAGTGCGGCAATGTCGGCCACTACGCCGAGGTTTGCTCCAGCAGTGAGCGTTTGTGCTACAACTGCAAGCAGCCTGGTGAGTTCTCTCGTCTCCAAGAATCATCTCAAGACAACGGCTAATCCACCTACCCAGGCCACGAGAGCAACAACTGCCCGCACCCTCGAACCACTGAGAGTAAGTCTGGAAAGAGTCTGCTTGAGCCATTGGATGTTGGAAATATTGACAAAGGGAAAACAGCCAAGCAGTGCTACCACTGCCAGGGTCTCGGTCACGTTCAGGCTGATTGCCCGACTTTGCGTTTGAGCGGCGGCCCTCGCGCTGGCCAATGCTACTCTTGCGGTCAACCTGGTCATCTCGCGGTAAGTCTACAATGTCATTTTATGTTAGCCTCACAGAGTAAATCTGACAATCCTCCAGCGTGAATGCCCGACTCCAGGTGCCGCTCCGGTCGGACGTGGTGCTGGTGGCGCTCGTGGTGGTTTCGTTGGTGGCCGTGGAGGCTTCGCTGGCGGCCGTGGAGGCTTTGCTGGCGGTCGCGGACCAATGTGCCACAAATGTGGTGGACCCAACCACTTTGCTCGCGACTGCCAGGCTCAGGCCATGAAGTGCTACGCCTGCGGCAAACTTGGCCATATCTCCCGCGACTGCACCGCTCCCAACGGCGGTCCGTTGAACTCCGCCGGCAAGACCTGCTACCGCTGCGGTGAGGCTGGGCACATTAGTCGCGAATGCACTCAGGCTCAGACTGAGGCTATCGGTGGCGCGCCGGTCATCAATGGTGGTGTCCCGGCTGCCGCGAACGGCGTGGCTACCGACATCGTCCCTGCCTCAGTTGCCATCTAGGCTTTGCACTCTCGAGGGAAGGCCGATGGACGACTTTCTCTTCGTGGCACAGGAGAGAAACTCGCGGCTGCAAATTTCTTGGCCATTGCATTCTGCGATTCAATGCATTCGATCATTTCGGGTTGACAGCATGGAGAATGCTGGACTTCGCGTTCACTTTCTCCCACATCACGGCACCAATGTTCATGAACAAGGCACGAACTCACGAACAACACACTCATGCTCATCACGACCCTTTCATTCCCGTCCTTTCCTTTCTCACCAAATTACTTCCAGCAGAACCAGAATTACGGCTGCTGCGCCAAGCCTTTGACCAAAACGTTACCTTCACGAACCATTTTCACAGCTACAAGCAGCACATCAAGGAGGAAGAAACCAAGCACGCATGCAACGTCACAAACCGACGACATTGAGATGGGACACTTTCTCCAAGTACGAGCCGAGAAGAGAGAGGAGCAGAGTGGGAGAAGAACGAAACAGGTGTGAAGAAGAAGCAGAACAGGAGAGGCAGAAGATTTCACGAGATGAGCAGGAGAGGAACGGCTTTTATTTCGTGGATATGTATACTTTCGGGATAGTTGCGCCATGAAAATTCAAAATGCACGAAAGCCAATCTCGACTACTATACCCTTTTGTGGTTGTGGTCGTTGCTGCTGCTGCCCTGCTGCCATGTGCGCGATGCAAAGGCGTTGGAAATTTTGCATGTGTTGTTGAAAGGGGCGGTATCCGCAAAGAATTCCCTCCACAACATCAATAGACTGACCTCGTGTGGAGGCCAACGATTATCTCAGGACGGGAGATGTCCACAGCCGCAAGCAACACACACACATCCCCACCCACGCCCAGACATGATCATTCCCATGGTTAATCCAAGGCAGGCCAGACGTCCATCTCGTTGAAACACCCCCCACCATCTATCTATGCGAGTGAGTGAGGGAAAGCCTCGGACATTCCCACCTTTCACTTCAGAAAGAAAAGCAGAGAAAGAAAGCGGAGAAATCTCACAGATCATCAGAGGGAAATTTACACAGTGTGGCCTTCATTCAAAATCTCCCATTCTCGTATTTCTCGCAGGAGGAGTAGGGCAGGCAAACTAACAAACACCACGCCATGCCATGTGTGCTGAAGAACGAAAGAAAGAGTTAAGGGGAAGCAAAAAGGACAGATCCCGGACTCTCGCCGAAGTAGTAGTAATAAGGGAAATCCCGCGCGGGAACACGCACGAATGAGAAAAAGAAACATCGTGTCTTCCTCGTCACAACACAATTGGAAGACATGGCCTTGTCCCAGGTGATAAGAGCGGGTTGTCATGGTAGATCCCTAGCTAGGTAGGCGGCGAGATCCGCGAGGATTACTTACTGACCTACCCAGAATTCCTTTGGTGCATCCCCCTTTCCTGCTTTCTTTGGATGTCATGATATCTTCTGCACAGGGAGTATTCCATTCGGGTTTGCCATCGTTTTGAATTCATCTTCGCTTCGCATGCGGGAACTCTCCTTTCCGAAAGGATAAAAGGAGAGAAGAAAACGAGGGAATTAATCTTCATGACAGACACATCAAAAGGAAAATATAAAAGGCCAAACAAGAGCCTTCACACCCCTCGTACAGCCCGTCGAAACCAAAAAAGGGAAAACATTCTATTCACAGCTCCCCCTTCCCTCCGATCATCCTCCCCTCCTGCGCAGCACCACCGCTCCCACCGTCGAGCCGATCAGCGCCCTCCTCCCCCCTTCTGACAACCCTGTCATAAGCCTCCCTCTCCACCCTCCGACTCTCATCCCTCTGGCCCTCCAGCCGTTCGATGCCCAGGTTAATACTCCGGATGTGCACCTCCAGGGGCACGTATTCGACGCCCAGCGTCTCCGGCATGGCGACGCGCTCGCGGAGGTCCTCCAGGCTGTGCTGGATGGCCTGGAGTTTGACCAGGGTGCCCGTGACGTGGCCCCAGGCGAGGCGGCGGTAGCGACCGACGTCGTCGAGCAGCGCGAGCTGCGCGCTGAGTTTCGCCACGCTGGCCCGGTTCCCGCCGAGTTTGGTCCACAGGCTGGCGAAGAGCTCGTCGGTGTTCTGCGCGAGCTTGACGCCGTCGCGCGTCGCGATCGACGCGATCACGTCGAGCCGGGAGTCGAGGTTGTCAAGGATGCTGCGGAGCGCGTGCGCTTCGGAGATGAGGCTGAGGATTTGATCTTCGACCGCGGCCGTGTGCCGGAGGTATTGGTCGAGGAGCACGTCGCGGGAGAGGGGAAGCGGCTTGAGGGCCGCGAAGGGGTCGAGATGGGTGGAGATCCACCGGGAGAGGCTGCCCTGGGAGGCTTCCGCGTTGTGGACGCCGTCGATGACGCTGAGGGTCCAGCGGTTGGTGGAGAGGATGTGGTCGACGGCGCGCCCGATCCGCGAGTTGAAGCGGCTGAGGTCCGAGGAGGCTTGGCGCGCGGTGTCGATGAAGCCGGTGAATTCGAAGACGAGCTCGTTGCGGGAGTCCAGCTTCGAGTATTGCACCACGTGCTTGAGGTCGCGGATCCCGGCTTCGCTGCGTTTCATGTCGAGCGGGAGGTTGACCCCCGCGGCGGTCCCGGCGAGGACGTCTTGGAAGGCATCTTGTGCGTGGACGAGCTTGTCGAATTCGGCAGCGCCTCGGGCGTGGGCTTGGATGGGAGGTTGTTCCGGACAAAAGGAGAGGTGAGAGGTAAATGGTAGTCGGCAGATTGGTGAAAGGGCGTTGTGAAAGCTGTTGGTGAGAAAGTTGGAGGCAAAGACGAATGCAGCAGCGACGGCGTAGGCCAGCAGTAGCCAGCCTAGTATAGGCTTTGCGTTGTGCACCGCCATACCCATCACACTTCCAGTGTATCCAAGCACAGGTTGAACGACTCGCTGCCATAGAACAGCTGCCGTCTTCGACGCGACATCTGTAGAGCCGTCTTTCTCGTTATCTTCATCTTCTTCTCGCAGACTTGACCCTCTCATACGTCCTGCGTCGCTAGTCATGGAGCGCGTATTCATCCTCGACCGCGGGCCATTCGATCGTGGCGCAATTAAATGCATACTCCCTGCATCGCTGGTGAGGGAGCGTTCGTTGAGACGGAAATGCGGTGTTTGTGCACGCTGCTTCGCCGCTCTTGCTTGGGCCGCTCTTCGATCCTCGTCCTCGCCATCCGGTGACGCGGGCATGACCAGCTCTGGGGGTTCGACAGAGGATCGCAGGACTCGCCGTCGAGGTGTTGCGTCGTCTCTGCTCGCTTTCATGGAGGATCTGCTGTCGCGCAGGACTCGCGAGCGGTATTCGTCGGCCATTTCTCGTCGTTCGTCGTCTTCGTTGTAGATTTGACTGTTGTTCTGTGATGAAGAGTAGTCGGCGTCGTTGTCGTCGTCGACGTCTGCCCAAGACTCGGAAAGGTCCGGACGGGCGCGACGCGTGGTTACCATGATCACACAGGAAGGAGCGCGGTCCTCGTGAGGTATGAGTGGAGTCGTGTCAGTGAGAGAGAGGCAAGATCGCTGTTGGGATAGTGTGCGTCTCTCGGCTGCGTCGAAGCGTTGTAACGAGTCCCGACTGTGATTTTGTGCTGGATCAAGTCTTGATTGTACGAGCGCTAGAGTTCACGAGTCAAGGATGTTGCCTGTAGAAACCTCTGTCTCGGCGCCCTTGCGATGGAGGTATACTCAAGTTGCAGGATGTATATACGCGATCAAAGAGAACAAGGGAGAATAGCAAACGACGAGAACAACAACAACATCGAGCAACCCCGTGACCATGGCAAAACTCCCTGCATCAATCTGCTCCAGAGCAAAGACGCATCGAGAACATCAACGACGCGATTTGTGCATCATCATCATCACCTGGACGAGTCTTTTTTTTCCCGTGGAGGACCATAAACCTGCTGCTAACGCCGCTCGTGGTCATATGCCCGTGTCTGGCGCTTAAAGAGGATGACGTCGGTGTAGATTTCCCAGGTGCAGGGTGGGTCTTTTTTGCCCTTGAAATTCACTTTTCCAGGGACTTTGCGGGCTGGGGAAATGCTAGGGTTGTGGTTTGGGGGGACTATTTGCCGACGACGACGACGACGACGAACAACAACAACATCAACAGTAACATCCAAACCATGTCGTGCTGAGCAACTCCATGTGCCACGTCTACCCGGCATCCCCTCTCACTGTATCTGAAGTTGACAACAGTTGAGACGAAACCGATCAAGTGGGAGTGTATGGTGGCATCACCTCATCACGGATGGCCGAGATCCATTGAATTGTGCCCACTCCCGCGCCGCCAAGATGGCTCCGGTTCAACCGCAGACATAACGGTAAGAACATTAGAAGTTATACACGTCAAGCACCGCCTATCACAATGCGTCAATTGCAAGCCTTTCATGATCCATCCGGTAGAAGCGGTGACAAGAAAAGAAGACAGCGATAGATGAAGATGGATTGTTTGAGAAAGGAGAGGTAAGTAGGAAACAAAGTAAATTCGTCAGTCAAATCAGAGTCGTAGATCGTCAAGAAGAAAAAAGAAGAAAAAAAAGAAACAAACAGAGTGCGCCAAACAAACAACCGCGTGAAGTAGAAAGAGGAAGCAACAACACCTCCACCCACGGCAGAAGAGAAAAAAAGTCCACTTCGATATCTCTACACAGCAATCTGCCGTCCACCGATCAATTGTGCCCTGTCCGACCACTCATCATACCGCACCGATCGGTCGAATTTCTGCGACTTCTTCTTCGCAAAGCCCAAACTCTTCATACCACCCGAAGACGACGACGGCGGCGGAAGAGGAGGAAGCGGCGCCGATCGCCCAGTCTTCTTGCCCGCCGACGTATCCAAAGTGCCGTCCTTGCTCTTCTTCCTCCCATGGCCGCTGGCCTGCACGCGGGTCGCCTCATCCTCGATCGCGCGCCTCTCGCCCTCCCTCCGGATGACGAACTGCTGAAGATTCAAACCGACATAGCGATTGACCAGACGACACCTCGCGATGGTATCGAACGGTCCCTCCGCGAAGGCCGTCGCAGGCCCACTGTCAAAGAAGATCTTCACCGTCTCCGGCATCGACAGCACCGTCTGAATCGACGCCCAAAGTCTCGAATCGCGACTCTGCCTCGACGCCATCCCCAAAACCGTGCCATCCTCCCTGGTCAGTTCCGCGATCTCCGTGCCCATCGCCACCCCGTGCGCACCGAAGACATGCGGGCCGATGATGTACACCCTCCTCTTCTCCGTACTAAACCCAGGCAGATCCATCGCATAGATCCGCATCCTGCCCACGGCCACGCTCTCCGACTCGACGAAATCATCGCCCACATGCGGCGCCAGCCGCCCCTTGTCCCCGTACTTGCGGTCGAAGAGCCGGGCCAGCGCGCTCGCCGTGCCGCCGAGACTGCTGTACCCGGGCGCGTAGCCCTGGGAGTCCAGCAGCTGCATGCGCATGTACCAGGCGGCGGAGCGGGAGTGGCGCGGCGAGGCGTTGGTCTCGAGGATGTGGTCGACGCGGTACCTCCGCGCCGCGATCAGGTTCAGCAGGGCGTCGGCGTTGGTCGTGTGGATCTGCACCTCCTCGGCGCTGTGCTCGCGCACCGGGTCGATGATCACGCAGTGCAGCGTCGTCGGGTCCGCGATGACGTATTGCCAGATCTGCGTCGTGGGCTCGTAGAGGCTGTGCACGATGGGCGACCGGTTGGCGGACGGCGTGGTGGGTCTGGCGCTGCCGTTCTTGTCTTTGCTTCGTTTGCGGTTGGCCGGGTGGGTCGTGGATTGGGATGTAGAAGAAGAAGAAGAAGAAGAAGAAGAAGAAGAAGAAGAAGAAGAAGAAGAAGAAGAAGAAGAAGAAGTCTTGGGAGAAGAGGTCTTGGGGGAAGGGGTCTTGGAGGAGGCGGCAGTCTTGGAGGTTGTAGTGAAGGTGACTGTGTTGGTATTGCTGGTGCTTGGAATCGCCGACGGCATCGTGAAGTCTTAGTTCTATTTTCCCTTTCTGTCTTGATTGGTCTCTTCGTGATGTGGTGTAATCACAGTAATGATAGAAGCTAGATCCGGCTAGCGATATACGTATGTCACACGCAATCTCTCTCTCAACCTCTGATGGTATATATGACAATAGAGGTGGAATCAGACTCTAGATTCGGTCACAACAATGACGAAAACTTGTTCGTACGTCTTTCAAGTCCCAACGGAAGAACGATTTCGAAAAACCAAGACGGATGAATGAACAGAAGCTGAAACGACAACGATGATGATGATGGTGATGAGAGAGGGAAGAAAGGGATACGATTCCCCGTTCCCCATCCATCTTTCTTATACAGACACACAACCAGGTCCCGGCCGTTGTAAATTGTGACCAGATGAAAGCCGACCGCGCCTCGCGATCGCAATCGAGAGGAACCAGCATCGTCTCGACACCCACATCCGTCGAAAGGAACGCCTTCTCCTTCTCGATGGAAGCACAGATCACCCCCGACCGAAGATCCGACACAGACACGCCTGCCCAGACAGAGAGAGAGAGAGACGGAATAGTGACAAGAATAGCAGCAGTCTCGTCGACGACGAGCATGTACAGTACCGAGGAGAGTAGACGGACGCGCGCAGCACACACGGACACGCGCAGATAGGCCGGAGCGCGAGTCGCATCGGCTACCAGCATTAAATCACCGTCATCGCCACCATCATCAATTCAGTTCAATCAATCATCACAGCGGAGAGAAAGGCAAGGCGTGGTGGCCTGGCCCACGGCGGTCATCCGAAACGAGCAGAGGGAGGTGAAGTTTGCCGCCAGGGAAGTTGCAGGGAAAGCGTGTGTGGTTGGTTTCTGGCCCAAATGTGACAAGGGGATCCCTTGCTTTCTCTCGTGGCGGCGACCGGCGGCGCCAAAAGAGGCACTGCAGTTGGAAAGTCCCGCGGGGAACTGGCGGGTTCGTGCGTGCTGTAGCAGACACACACATCTAGTACTGTGATTGTATTGTCACCGTGGAGGGATCTGAAACAATCACATTTTAGTATTATGCTGATCGCCTTGCTTTGCCTTGCTTTGCTCACTGTTAGCGGATATAGCGTAGTGATGGGAGTGGTGTCTTTTCTATTTTCTCTCCGCCGGTTCGTGGCTTTTTCCCTCTCCCTCCCGTCTCTGATGATGGATTGGTCGTCAACGGTCGGGCGTTGTGGAGGCTTGTTCCCCTGCCCCGGCGGCCGCCCCGCCCCAGACGGGAGACGCTGTTGCCCTTTTTCACCTCATCACTACATACATGGATGGACGCTGGGAGCATCACCGCCGGCGGCATGTTTCTCTTCTGTTCTTCGGTCTGAGGTTTCTTTGTTGGTGTTGTCATTACGGCAATGCAGGGAGGAATCTACGCATTGTGCGCGCGCGTGTGTGGGTGGGTGTATGCGGGATTGATTGTGATGGAATGTCTTGCCTGTGCAGGAGTGAGGTCCATGATGTTTGATGGTAGTAGATTCTTTGGCTGTGAGACTAATAATGGTGTGTATTGATTGCATGTACGGTGTCGCTGTTGCCATTGTCCCCCTCGTCAGTTCATCATACTACTGTATGTACATACATATGGATATGTCTGCTTTTTTCCCTCTCCGCCATCTTCATCCCTCAATTCACCTGGGCATGTCATACTCTCGGCTGTCAATCAGTGGGACGAGGCTGGCTGTCGATGGCGTTTTCAGTGCAATTGTGTAATGCTTCTTCTTCCTCTTGACAGCTCATGACACGGCAGAGGGAGTGGATGTGGATGTGGCCGCCCGTATGACACAGCAGGAGACGACGGACAGTCTCGCGGTTACCTCCATACAGCACTGTGGACGCACACTCATCACCCGTATAAGCAGCGCCACAGAAAAGCCAGCAGCCGTGGGTTGTTGTAGTACAATCTCGTGTGTGCTTCACATTTGCCGCCCGCCGCTGACGCCTGGGGCGGGCGGGCGCGCGTGAAGGACCGTGAGGAGCCCGCCCGACTTTGACGTGGTGAGGTGAAACACGCTGCAGCTGAGCTGGTCCTAGTCGGGCTGTCCTAGTTGCTATCCTAGTTGCTAGTAACTTGTTACTGCACATGTAAATATCTATGAATATCACAACGGTTGAAGATCAGGATAGAGGCTAATACAGAGGGTACCTATGTATCCTTTTCTTGTTTTTCTTTGATTGACCGAGACCGCTCTTCTCACGTGTCGCTCTGCAAGCAGCCTGCAAGCGACCCACCATCAGTCAGAATCAGCGAATAGGTGAGATGAATGATTGTCGTGAAATGAGGCGATGCTACATTCCTGTCCTTGGCCTCTCTGCCGGAAAAGAGCGCCTATCGTGAGTTGTGTCAAAATGATACCCATGATGTTTTTGCTTTCTTCTGTATCGTCATATACATGTAGGAAAAATAGGGCAATCATCCGGTTTGCAGTCTCCTTTGACCTCTCTCTAGATTGAATCTGCATTCGAATATGCATACCCTGCAGAAAGTGTAGTCCAAAGGACGCCCATGATATGCTTTCTTTCTTCCGCGTCGTTGTAGGTATGTGGCAACAGAAGGGCATTGGACTCCCCAAACATCGTAGAGTCATTCATAGCTGCTGCCTCAAAAATTGCCGGGTACGCTCCTGCGTTTCCCCAGTCGATGATCCACACCTTCTCATTACGATCTACAATTAAATTCACAGGGTTGATGTCCTGGTGTACGAGAACGAATGTGGAGTAATCGAAACGTGGGAGGTCTTTGCTTGCCCGTCCGACCCTTTGGGCGAATTCAAGCTTGTTCGTGAAGTATTCGTTAAAGTCGACTTTGCTGTTGAAAGGACCTGCTCCGTAGTCCGAGAACCAGAAACCTCTCGCTCGACCTCCGCCGAGAGGCCCAGGTCGTTCGAATCGAACATCTTGTAATTGCGAGATAATGCTGGCCACCTGTTTGATGACGTCGGTACGTTTTTCCGAACTCAGACCCTTCCAGATATCTTCGAGCATGTCGCCGTCGACATAATCCATGACGATATATCCCCAGTTACGAAAAGCAGAAGCCTCATTCTCTACGAAGAAGTAGCGATGTAGCTTCGGAGTAGCAACGCTCGTGTGAGAGAGGACATGTTTCATCGCCTCAATCTCCTGTATTTGAATTGCTGCTCCGAATTTGAGAACCAGATCTGTAGAAAGACGGACGACCTTGGTAGACCCGAGACTGTAGACGACAGGTGAAGATTTGCTGATCACGACGAGTGTTTCATCGGAAACAGTCGCGAGATCTACCCCGTTGAGCGGAAAAGCTGTCGATGAGTCCTTGCTGGAAGGCTAATCGCCGTCAGTTCCGAGCCGGCAAGTTTTGGATGGAGAAAAGGTACGTCGTGCAGAGGAGTCCATCGACCATGACCGATAGCATAGTCCATATCGCGTGCTCCGCGGCAATGACGTCGCTTTCGTATCGCTCAACAAAACAAGAATGAACTCCTGGTATACACCACCGGTGTTCGAATCGATCAAATACGTTCCAGCCTCGATGAGAGCCGATGTCCGAGCAAAATCAGCTTTTGCCCTACACGCAGTTGCGCATGCCCGAATTCCTGGTCCCTATCCCGGCGGTCTTACGAATCACTGGTGCGTACATCTCCAAACAAGCGAACACGAAGAGTATGAGAAAAGCGTCTGCTTCTCTGGATGCTGTTCTTGGTGCCCGTCTGCCTGAAAAGAGCACAACCCACAGCACCTGCCCGCGCACGGCTATGTGCATCTGCAGTGCAAGTGCACCTCCACGCGATATGATGGGAATGTGATACCACATGGAGCTGGAGGACAGAACCTAGGCAGATCTTCGGCATCCAGTATGTCACGTGTCCGTGTATAAGATACCTACCTAGGTATACATCTTCACCCGGGCAAGCTTCGGTCTTCCTGTCGATACTAAGATGTACTCAGGCACCGATCGATCGGCATACATTATCTACTTGCTACTGTACAATTCACCACCTTGTCTCGTCTGATGAGACCTGGAGAACGCTGACCACACCGGCGTCTCTCCAAGCCGACTCGGCCTTGATAGAACACCGAACCGGTTCTTGCTCTCGCTCTCTCCAAAGTGGAAGCGGCTTGTTCGAGGCAGCACGAAGGGAGGGACCTCGCTGAGATAACCACACTCGGTGACAACTACGGTTACCACAAAAATGTTCGTACTTAGACAGCCGGCCTATATTCTCGCGGTGATACAGTCACCATCAGAGCATCCTTCCGTCAAGATCGGGTCGAGCCTGCCCATCGATGATACTATGGAACTCCATACCACTCATCGCTGAGACGCGCAAGCGTGCTGCACATGGGAGCTCCCAACGTCGAAATTCCCGCTCTTGACCCATGTGGCGGTAGCCTTCCAGCCGTGCTGAAGTGGGCGGTCACAAACACAGGGCCATCCCCCCGCGTTTGCAGCGACTACGAAGGGAGATAGTCCGATTTCTGACGCACTTCGCCGAAGCTCTCCTGCATGGCTTCAGAAATGAGGGATTGAGGGAAAAAAACACTCCGTCCACTCCCACCGACATGTGTTAATCGAAGACTGCCACAGCTGCAATCATGTCTGAACCAGAACAGATGTTCGATTTATACTGCTTTCGCTCTAGGAGTCGCCACGCCGTGACCTGCCAGGCAGCTTTCAGGCCAGGCTCCATCTCGACTTCCTGCGGCATGATGCCGATGCTGCTGCTGCACATCTCCATCACGACCAGCTCCGAGTGTGATAAGACAATTCCTGATCGCCTTTGGTACCCGTAGCGCGCAAGGAAGCTAGAACCCACAGTGGGAACTCGGCCCAGGGGTCTAGCAGAGTTGTATATTCCTCTTGCGGCCTAGGGTGCAGACAAGTCATGACCCACCCGGCTTGAGACAATGGCTCGGGAGTGTCCACCGTGCGGATGATTCAAGGAGTTCCCCAACTTCTCTCTTTCATCATCGCACACAGCTCTTTCCATTTTGGAGTGTCGAAAAACCTCTGCGAGAATGGGTGCTGCCAGTGACGACACAGCGACCGACAGTTGTCCCGCGGCCGCCCGCGCGGCCCTCGAGACCAACGCTCGCTTCATGTCCTGTCTGCTCAATGAAGGTCTGCTGCAATGCGACCCCGCCGTCCGGCCGGACATGCCGACCGCCATGGCCGAGCCCGGAATTCGATTGCGGAGCCCCAAGCGCGGCGGAGTGGAGTCCGACCAGGAACTCTGGATCTCCACCACAAGGCAGCAGCATGGTGCGCGCGAGCTGTGGCATCAGGCCGACTTCGGCACCCCGATCCTCGCGCGTAGCCCTGGGGGGCGCGAGTCGGATGGATGGGTGACGGTCTCGAGCCCGGTCGAGCTCGCGGGCCGGGCGAGGAAGCTGATGTCGGAGGCCGTCGACGACACGGCCTGGGCCGGGGCCGTGGATCAACTGGACAGCTCGTTCCGGAACATGAGTGAGTCGGGGGACCGCACGTCGGTTTGAACATCTCGTCGAGGGTTTCGTGGGCACTGACAGCGAGGGGATCATACAGCCGCGTGGATCCGGTGGGGCGACGACAGACCGTCGCCTTCGCTGACATCCCGTTCCATCCAATGGGAGCAAGCCGTCATTGTCGGGCATCCCGTTCACCCGGTCCGTCCCCCCGCGATCGAGGCGCTGTTTGAAACTGTCACTGACTGCAGAAACGTGTAGATGGGCCGATCCCTGGTCGCCGCATGCGGTCTCCCTCAGATGCTCGCCTCCGACGCGCCGATGCTCAGCCAGCCATCGATCTCTTTCCTTGCCGTGGATCGGTCCGAGGTCTGGATCGTAGGTGATTTCCGAAAGATCCTCTCGGGATTGGTGATGCAATTCCGAACCTCCGCCCCGGCCGCCAACGAGGTCGTCTTTCCGTGCCTCACGCGCCAGATCTCCGCCATCCTGGCGCATTACGGGTCCGCTCGGGTCGTTTGCCAAGATGCGTTCGTGGCGGCGGCCCAGGCTTCGCTGCGGACGGTGACCATCCCGGACCGTTGGGGATTCCCCTACCATCTCAAATTCTCCCTCTCGTACACCATCTCGTCCGTCCTGCGGGCCATCACCCCGCACTCGGCCTGCTCCGGCCCCGAGGTCTCGCACATCGTCGAGGATTGCATGACCGCGGACAGCTGGGTGTGCAAAGAAGTCGCGGCCATCACGGGCTCCCACGCCGATCGGACGGCCGCGCGCCAGATCACCTGCATCGTGCGCGAGGACCACGAAGCCCGCGCGCAAGCCCTCGGGCAGAGCCTGATCATCGTGGCCGCGCTGGGCGAGTCGCCGACGCGTTCGTCCGAGTGCCTGGCGGCGCTGACCTTCGGCCTGGGGAACCCCGCGGCGAAGCTCGCCTGGCTGAAGGGCTACGCGGCCAGGCTGATCCCCGCCGTGTGCGTGCCCGCGATCGAGAGCGGCGTCGGCCTCGAGGCCCACGGGCAGAACACCCTGGTGCGCGTGGACAACGCGACCCGGGCCGTGCTCGGGTTCTGTTTCCGCGACTTCGGCAGCGTCCGGTGCCACACTCCGACCCTCCGGCGCCGCGGCTTCCGCATCTCCACCGCGCCCCCGGACACCTGGCTCCTGACCGAGAGCGAGGAGGAGGTCTGGGACCAGATCCAGCACACCGCCATCCACAACAACCTGCAGCTGCTCGTCCGCCAGCTGGCCGTCGACCCCGCGCTCGCCTGGCGGCTCATCCGCGACGAGCTCGACGACTTCTTCTCCTCCGCAGCCGCCTGCCTTGGGAATGAGACTGCCGCCCGGATGCATGCATACCTGACGCGACCGATCGTCAAGGCGAAGGCGCTGTTGCGGATGCGGATGAGCCAAGTCACCGACGAGGTACGTATGCCAACCTGTCCCAACCCCCCAACCCTCTGCTGTCCCTGGCTCACACCGTCTCCTCTTCTTCTTTGCCTCGCCCACTAGGACCTCTATATCGACGTCCCGAACGTCCTGTACATCCACCCGGGCGCGCAACGGCCGCCTCGCCCCACACGGGACTTCGCCACCGCATGAGATGGTAGGTCGCCCCCTCCCTCCCTCCCTTTCCAACGTAAAGCGGGGTTGTGATTACGTATTGTTCGTCAAACTGTTTTGACAAGAGAAGAAAACGATAGATGTTGCGAAATTAGGTTTGGTAAATCCTAGGGAAGCAAGAAGAAGTTGGATTCTTTTCGAGTCACTAGCCTACAGGTCCTCTTGTTACTTATGTGTCCTCTTCTTCATGTTCTTCCTGTTCTTTCTTTTTCCTCTTCTTCCAGTTGTAGAAGTGGTAATAATAGTAGCAGCAGAAGTAGGAGTTTCGAGCAGGAGGGTCACGTGCAGCCAGACAAAAGCCGAGATTCCTCCAGTATCATCATCATACCTTACGGTATCATCCTGCCCTTTTCCTTCGGCAGCTGCACAGACGCGCACCCTGCAACGTGCCGCGTCGTGCTCCAGGTAGGTATGCACGTATGCAAGATGCCGCCCGCGCTGTGCCGTAGCGTAACCTGCCCTGTGCATTCCAAATTTCTGCTGGACTGGACCCTGTGAAAACGGCATTTTGATGGGCATCTTGATGGGCGTTTCGATGGGAGTTTTGATGGGCGTTTTGATGGGCATTTTGATGGGCATTCGATCCTCACCTGGCGTGGCTGGGCATCCACCTGTGACCTTGGGCAACCCTCAAAATGGCATGTGCTTTCCGACTTCCGCCACACCACTGCCGAGCCGACAATCACCACCATCGCCGAATAGTCATCACCGTCAACTTATTGTATATCGCCGAATAGGCCGCTTGCCGACTTCACTCGCCTCGTCGGCTTCATCATGTGTCATTACTATTTGCATGAGCGAACAACACATCCCTCCCCAGCAGCTCATTGTTGCATGTGCCGGGTCATCGTGCATGGGTCGCGTGCCTGATGACCTCTTGTGGTCTAAACGCTTCGCGCCGACGCTACACTTTACACTTTGCTGTGCCGCAAAAAAAGTGGCCCAGTATGTAATTCCCAACAAGAGGCTTTTAATCCTAGCCAACATAGCCAATCGAGGGAAAAAGCTAAAACGGTCTGCTCCTCTGGGATGGCGCTCTCCCTCCACTGTGATTCCACTCTTTAAGACGACCTACAGCGCTCCATCGCCAATCATCAAGCGCCCTCCGAACGAGATTGTGACCTGTCCCATCCCCGTCACATCACCTCTGCGCCGTGTGGGCCACATCCTTCACCTCGCGAATAACCCTCCGCACTCCACCATCGAACGCACGAGCGCGGCGCCATGGTCCAATATCGCGCCATCAACTCTACCTCTCGGCATGATTCCGGCCGCATCGGCGACATGGACGCCCTGGAGATGATGTCCGAGGGCGGCAGCAGCAGCCATCATCCGTATGCGCCGACGCCGCCGCCGAAAGATGACCCTTATAGCTACCCTCCTGCTGCACTTCATCCTGGTGGTGGTCATCCCGGTGGCAATGCCGCAGGCGCTCTCGCGAGGAATACTCATATCGAATCCTTCGCCTGGAATGACCTGCGCATAGCCGTCCTCGATCGCAAGACGCGCAAGTCCAAGGTGCTTTTGACCGATGTCTCCGGGATCGTGCATGCCGGTGAGTTGCAGAAACTGAATCTGTACATAGGCCGACATATGCCGCCGGCCGTGAGAAGGGTCTTGGCATGGTTTACTGACGCACTCATGTCTTCACAGGCGAGATGATGGCCCTGATGGGTCCTTCTGGTGCCGGCAAGACCACCCTTCTCAATGCACTGGCCCACCGACATGCAGGGTCGATCGGGGGGAGTGTGCTCGTCAATGGCCAGGAACTTCCTCTCGCTACGCATCGCGCCATCAGCACTTATGTCGAGCAAGAGGATACTCTCATCGGCTCTCTGACGACGCTGGAGACGTTACGGTTCGCAGCAGAGTTGACGATTTCGAGTTCCATGTCGAAGCGAGAACTCGAAGGCCGTGTGCAGGGCATCCTACGCGAATTCGGTCTCCAAGCCCAGAGCAACACGATCATCGGAACCCCTTTCAAAAAGGGCCTCAGTGGTGGCCAGAAGAGACGTGTCAGCGTCGCTTCCCAGCTCATCACTGGCCCAAGCATTCTCTTCCTCGATGAGCCGACCAGTGGTCTCGACTCGACTGCGAGTTATGAGATCATGTCGTATATTCGAGACATTGCCAAACAGCACAACGTATGTTTCTCCAGAAGAACCACGTGAAAACCCCCCGACTGACCACCATAAACCAGCTTATCGTTATCGCCAGTATCCACCAACCGTCAACCAAAACCTTCGACCTCTTCGACCAAGTGACTCTCCTCTCCCAAGGCCGGGTCTGCTTCTGCGGTCCGCGTGTCTCAATGCCAAACTACTTCAGCGAACTCGACCTCGAAATCCCTCCCCTAATGAACCCGGCCGAACACCTCCTGGACCTCGTCAACATCGACTTCACCAGTCGGCGCCACAGCTCCCATCCTCACAATTCGCACTCGCGCCTCGCCAAAATCACCACCGCCTGGTCCCGCAGCCCCCTCTCCCAACGCCTCTCCACCTCCATCGCGGAAATCTCCCATCGCCCCGCCCGCCATGGCATGCACCTCCTCCGCCGCACCGTCCCGAAACCGGGCTATCTCAAGCAGACCCTCGTCCTCCTGCATCGATCTTGGATCAAGAGTTACCGCGACATCGTCACGTATTGGGTCCGCGTCATCATGTATCTCGGCCTGGCGATCATGATGGGCACGGTGTGGTTGAGACTCAGCACGGAGCAGAAGTACATTCAGGCTTTCGTCAATGCGATTGTGAGTGAATTCTCTTTATTTTCTTTCTGTTATTTTTCTCTCTCTCCTTCGCTTCTGAGAAAAGTTGTTCTCTGGACTGACGAATTTCTTCTTTTTCTTTCGGAAATCATAGTTTTTCGGTTCGGCGTTCATGTCCTTCATGGCAGTCGCATACGTCCCCGCTTTCCTCGAAGACCGCGCCATTTTCGTCAAAGAGCGCGCCAACGGCCTCTATGGTCCGACGGTATTTCTGGTCTCGAATTTCATCATCGGCGTGCCATATCTCTGTACGTAAATTCCCTTCCTGTCCTGCCAACGACGCCATCTCACTAACCCCCCCGACAGTCCTGATCTCCCTCCTCTTCTCCCTCATAGCCTACTGGCTCGGCAACTTCCACCCCAGCGGCTCGAATTTCTTCATCTGGGTCCTCTGGCTCTTCCTGGATCTGCTCGCGGCCGAAAGCCTCGTCATCCTGGTCTCTTCCATCATCCCGATCTTCGTCGCCGCCTTGGCCGTCACGGCCTTCGCCAATGGCCTCTGGATGAGCGTGGGCGGCTTCCTCGTGCCGCTCCCGATCCTGAACGTCTTCTGGAAATACGCCTTCCACTACTGGGATTACCAGAGCTACGTCTTCCAAGCGATGATGGTGAACGAATTCGTCGGGAGGAGATACTCCTGCGCCCCCATCACCTCTTCATCTTCATCGTCCGCCTTTTCGTCTCTCCCTCCTTCGGATGGAGCGGGATCGGCGTGCCACTGCATGTTCCCCTCCGACCTCCAGTCCCAATGCCTCATCCCCGGCGAAGCCGTCCTCGCCCAATACGGCTATCCCACTGATAAACAGGCCGAGTGGCTGGGGATCATGGTCGCGATCATTTTCTGCTATCGGCTCGCTGGGTGGTTGGTCACTTACATGCGGAAGACGTGAACCCTTTTTCGAATCGGAAGGGAAGGGTTGGGTTTCTGCTGCGCTTTTTCGCCGTTCATCCATCCGAGTGTATGTTTTTGTCTTGGGACGAGGCGTTTTTCTTCCTGGTCACCGTGGGAGTGACTCGAGCCCGAGACGCAAGGACTAGTTGTTCGTAGGCTCTTGGTTCCTTTTTTTTCTCCTTTTGGCTCTCAGGTGTGCGCTGGCTTTTGTCTTCGTTGACGACGACGACGATGATGATGTTGATGCCAAGCGGGGAAATGTCTCTTGTTTCGCATTTCGACTACTGGCGAATTGTAATATGACGGGATCACGACGGTGTATATAGATCTTGCATGAAGCAGCGACATACGGTCTGCTTTGCTTAATGATGCTCCAATTCCATGCCGGTGTCTACCTTCCAAGGTTGGTATGGATTTCCCATCGACTTGCAATTTCTCGTCAACGCAGCGCGCACGTCTCTACTGGTTCTGTGCGGCAAAGATGCGTGGTGGCTCGTTCATGCCGAGAGTTCCAATATAGCTGCAGGATTGCATCAGGCTGGCTACATGAATCGACATGTGACGTGCGTACCAGCTTGAATCTTCCACAGTTGATTTTTGGTTCATCACTTTTCATCACCGCGTCTCTTTTTTTTTCTTTCACCTGGTCTATCTACTTCTTGTCTCGGCCTTGACTCATCGGCATCGTCACAAAGTGAAGCATGAAGGTTCCGATACATCGCGAACGCAACCCTAAAACGGGCGCGTGCCCGGCGTGGGTGCGCATTCACTCCGACGACCCAATGCGTGAAAATGGCAGTCGTCGATTGCGCGTGTCACCGCGACGACAAGGAGGTTTCTTGTCGCCGTCAGTATATCGCAGGAACGATCAAATGTGTGCAATGACATGACGCAGGCGTTCCGCACAAGGCTCGCCGATCCATCCCAGGATGCTTCGCAGGAAACATGAGTCCGAAGTCAGCGACGCCTGCTGCAACAAGCGAGAACGGCTCGCCGAAATTGAGGTCGAAAGCAAGCCTACACACACGCCACATGTGCTGCGAGATCCATTGCTCGCCTATCCTCGTTCGGCATATGATTTCTTCGAGCGCTCCAAGTCGACTGTATCTGAGCCGTCTGCTCTTACCGATCTGATAAATAGGTATCTACAACCCAATGCGAGCCCTGAGTACATCACTATCGATCTTGATGTATTCACCATCTACCAGTCTACGAAGTCAAGACAGCCGCAGCAATTGACGTCGCTGGATCGACTCACATTCGACGGCTTTCCCTCATTTTGCTTCGATGGCTATCTCATCGTAGGCGAGACCCGCCATTGGGTTCAAAATGTGCAATTCAACATTATGACCCTCGACGGCTATGGTGATCGGGATGCGACCGCTTTCATGAGAGATCACATCTATGTACAGTCCATCGCCGCATCGCAGTTGCGCAAAAATGGCGGCCACGATGTCTACTATCGACTTCGTGAACCTTCGCCTGAGTACGCACGCTTCTATATACCATTCCTCTGGATAGTCACCTTCACTAAGCATTTTATCGAATTTCTGATTTACCAAGAGCAGGATGTCCGCCTCGAAGACTTCCGGCAGGGGTTTTCGGTTTGGCTGCAGAGGACCTATTCTACCGAAGAATTGCACTCTTGGCAGATGCAGTACAGCGGCCAGGACTTTCGCCGTCATGTCAATGCCCACGTTGAATTTCTTTGGAAAGAGTGTTACGGCCTTGTCAAAGGCGATCCGAGCTTGGGTCTGCTCGATCACCCTCTGTGGGCTTTGGTTGGCCCGAAAGAGCTTGATGCTATTCCAGCACAACCCATCGTTGAAACAGTGACGATCGTCACGCCATTTGCCGCACAATGTTTCTCCACCTCTTATTTTAGCAAGATCCTTGAGGTACGTCAGATCGAGGATCCGAAGCTCGCAGCAAGAGTTGAGCTTCGCAAGAGCAAGCTCGGCCTGACGCCAGGGACATTTCACAACGACGCCAACGATGATTCTCGGGGTAATGCTGGAGCTAGCCACTGCCCGATCCCTCTGCTGCAGAAAGCGGATCACGTTGTCAAAGGCGACGTAGTGGCGCTTCGACCAGAGGATTCCGGGTCCTGGAAGTCTACAGTCCCAGTATGGTATGCGTACGTACAGGACATCCGAGAACATCGACTCGATATTCTCTGGCTGTATCAGCCTTCGGACACGACGCTGGGCAATGCACGCTATCCATTCCCGAATGAACTGTTCATGTCTGATAATTGTGGTTGCGACCGCAGTTCGACCCGAGACAGCATTGATATCGATCAAGTACTCGGTATCGCACACATCTCCTGGTTCCCCGATTTTCCAGCGGAGACGGATGGCTTGTTCATCCGGCGGAAATATCGCACTCAAAGTCACGACTTTGTGATGCTGCACGAGGGCCCTTATCAATGCGATTGTGGGAGGCAGACAGCGCTTGAACGATGTCGGAGCGAATTTGCAATAGGCGACACGGTACTGATCAGCTCACCATTTTCTTCCCGGCTGGAATGTGCTCAGATACTAGGCTTCGACGAAAACGAAGAATCTCCTTCAGGACAAGTCCTTTACAGGATATTTGGTCGCCGTCAAGAACGCAATTCCACAGCGCGCCCAAACGATGTCGTTCCAGAGCACAATGTCCTGCGTTGCTCGCCTAACAGAATCGAACGCAAATGTCATATTCGAACATTTGACAAAGTCGTTCCATCACCTTATAATCGCGACGGGACCGGTGATCTATTCTATGTACTGAAGGACAACTCAAAGCCTGATTTGCCGCCCTGGAAAGAGGGCTGGGATCCAACGGCACTAGCGACATACCCTCCTCTCACAGGTTTAGGTCTTTTTGTTGGCGGTGGGGGACTCGACCGAGGTTTAGAGGATGGCGGTGCTGTTGCTTTCAGTCACGCAGTCGAATGGGGGCCAAACGCACTTCACACGTATCTCGCAAATGCTCGACACCCGGTTGAGTGTTTTTTAGGCTCTGTGAACGACTATCTAGCGCAGGCTTTGAAGGGCGGATCAATGTCATCCTTGATCGCCTCACCGGGGGAAATTGACGTCATTGGGGCCGGTAGTCCATGTCAAGCATTCTCACGCATGCAGCTTAATCCATACAACATGCAGAGCATCCGAAATGCATCTATGGTTGCTTCGCTGATCTCGTTTGCAGATCTCTACGCCCCTGAATATCTCATCCTCGAAAACGTCCTCGGGATGTGTAGTAGTACTGGACCTGCACAAGGTCTGCTGCAGCAGATTATGGCTGGTCTTGTCGGACTCGGATATCAACTCCAGACCTTTCTTGGAGATGCGTGGTCTTGCGGATCGAGCCAGGGGCGCTCTCGTGTCTTTGTAGTCGCATCTGCTCCAGGCCTCACTCCCTTCGAACCCCTCGCTCGGACGCACAGTCATCCACGTCTTGATAGCAATCGTGCTCAAGCATTAGGCAAGCTCTCAAATGGCCTGTCGTTTGGCGATCGTATGACAGGGCCGACACCATTTGAGGGCCACACGGCAGGAGAGGCGGTTGCAGATTTACCATTTATCGGAGATGGAATCGTACACATCTGTCCAGAGTTCCCAGACCACCGATTATCTGTAGTCTCTAACGCTCGTCACCGTAAACGCATTGAAGCCGTCCCTCTCTTTCCTCGCGGCGTCGGCTTACTCTACGCCTACTCGCACGGTTTACTCTCCGGCGAACCCAAAGATTTCTATGAGAGAGGCACCGAGTTCCGTCGTGCGAAAAATAGCAAGATCTACTCCCGCATCGATCCCGATGGCCATTTCCCCACCATTCTTACCGCGTTCTCTGCTACAGATGCTATCACCGGTAGGATCTTGCATTGGGATCAGAACCGAATGCTCACGGTTCAGGAAGCCCGGAGAGCTCAAGGCTGGCCTGACGAGGAGGTGCTGATTGGTCCACCGGCGAAGCAATTGCATATCGTGGGCAATTGTGTGGATCGCAAGGTCTCTCTTGCACTAGGCCGTTGTCTGCATACTTCGTGGACGAGCTCGTTCAACAGACAAGGCGAGAAAATTCGTCCATTATGACGACGACCGTGATGCATTAAATACTATCCATTAGACCAAACAAGCGACAAGAAGATCATGCAGCCCGAGCGAGCGTCACACTAGTACGTGTAGCACCATCGCGGATCCGCAGTGTTCATGATCTCCCTCACGGTAATGTCCGGCGCCAGACCATTCATCTTGAGCACGTCATTCAATGACGCAGGACCCTCCCGGAAGCCGTATGCATCAAGCTTGGTACCGAAATACTGATCCTGGCGCTCGGTTATATTCTTCTGCTGCCACTGCCACCAGATGCGATCGATCTGCGGGTGGTGCAGGAAGAAAAGCGGTTCTGCGACGAACCCGATCTCGTCAGCAATTGTCCTCCCGCAAGCCGAATAAAACGCTTAATCAGAACCAGGGGAAAACATACCATTCGGCGAAGTCGTCGGATTCATCTCGCCTCCCAACGACGCGTGAATCACGCCATGCGGACTCCCCTCCAATTGCTGTTCAAACGTCTCATAAAACTCCTCCTCATCCTGAATCTTCCGAATGTTCTCCGCCGTATACGCCGGCGCCATCGCCACCGCATCGCGGTTGTTTGGTCCGTCAATCACATCGCGAAAGAAACAATGTTCCTGCTGCACGACCTCGTTCGGGCTGAACGCGATCCAGTTGGGGCGCAAATTCTTGAAGGGACCCTCGTCCACACATTTAATCTTGGAACCCGACCGCAGTGTCTCGGTACGTGTGCTGCTCGCTTGGCCCCCGAACCCTAGCTTCGCCGCCATCACGGGCGATTCCAGCAGTTTCAAATTGTCCTGCGTCCAGTCCCAGAACGTCATGGGGCCCTTGTACCCGCATTCCCCTCGGAGCGCGCCTTCGTAGACGAGGGTAAAGTAGCGGTGCCAGGGGAGGAAGGCGGCGCAGCCGTGGACTGGGGCGTTTTACCAATGATCAGCTTTTCTCGACCTGTGACGCTTTGTGTGGAGACTCTGGGCGAGCAAAGGCCCAACAGGAATGGAATGGAGACTTCTACTTACTCTGCTTGCTCAGGTTGAAATGCACGTAGGCAAAGTCGTCATAGAGCGTGCTGCTGTTCAATCCGATCCGCGACGGTTTCGTCTTCAGACAGAGGACGGAGTCGAGGTAGCTCTGTTGGTCTGCCGGTCGCATTTGGCGCCATTCGACTCTTTTGACGGGAGCGGTGCATTTGCTTTTGTTGTTGTTGTTGTAGTGCTTTGCGGGAGTGGATTGTTTGCTGCTCTGTTGCGGGAGGGCGAATGTCGATGTCGGGAGGAGTAGCAGCAGTCCCGTGAGGGAGAGGAAGGTCGGGAATTTCATCTCGGACTCGACGTGGAGGGATTTACAATCCGTGATTGTTGTTGTTGTTGCCGCTGTTGTATGATATATTGGGATTTGATATCGAGAGGTGGTGACAGCGATCGGATGGCTTTTCTTTTTTTTTTTCTTTCCTTGAAGGACCTTCCTACATGTGGGTTTTCTGTCTCTGCAGGAGCCTACATCACTACTACCTTGAGAAGTACTCACTCCATTGACCTCTCTGCGCCATTTCCGTGTCTCGTCCCTGGCAATGATTACACTTTTCCATAGCTTTGGCCAAGCCTTCACTAGTGAGCGCGAGTCCTCGTATTCATCCCCTTCCCGCTGCCGTCGTAACAATCCTCGACATGGCCGCTCGGCGGAAAAGTTACCCATTGGATCTAGGTCTGCACTGATGAGACTAGTGTTCTCAAGAGTAAAGACAATGTGTCTCCAATGCTACACATCGTCTCGCACCAAGATCCCACAGACCGAGGAGGGTACGGTATGGGTTTCCTTCTTCAACTCATTACATATAGTGAATTCCGCTTCGTGCGGAGAACAGCGCTCCTGCATTGATATATCACCCACCAGTTTGCGTTCAAATAATTCAGACCGAAATATGGAGAACATCCTCGATAACAAGACTGTGTGTGCACGGATTGCACGCTCCGATAGCTAACGCATCGGTACGGTACCACGTCGTCTTCGACAATCATTCCGTATCTTCAATGCTTCGCCAAGCATACGACGGTGACATGGACGGCATGTCCGATGGGTTTGCCTTTGCATGACCCGCTGCCCAGACCGTGATCCAAGCCATTGGGAATGCGACGGCCTATATATAGATAGAGAATCTCCCCTCTTGGCGTGTCGGCCGGCCCCGGAATTTAGCGGCAGATCGAGCCACCATATGCACGAGCGCTGGAGGTTATTTTCCATTGGGAATGGCTTTGGACACAATCGTCACCATGTCATCACGCGCACGATATCATAGGTTCATCGACGGGAACGACTTCATGATTCAATATACGTCTCATTTGTGACAATGCTGCTGCTGCTCCCCATATAGATATCGATGAGACGAGATGCTCTGTGTGATGATAAGAAGAAGAAATTGTAGAATACCCAACTTGCTACCACAATCGTACAATATGGCCACCAACAACGCTCCCATTTCATACTCGGCCACCGTACGAAAAGGACTCCCTCCACAAGATGCACAAAACCCTCAACAAGTCCCGGCAGTGACTCCCACAAGTCAGCTCAAGGCTCATTCTCCGAGACAAGCAGACAGACAACCAATATCTCCCTCCCCGAGCCACGTCCCGCGAACGGAACACCCCGAAGACGCCGTCTACGTCCTAACCATCCTCACCGACAAAGCCCACCACGCGCGCATGACCTCTCTCCGAAACAAATACTTCCCTCCCAAGATCAACAAACTCGCCGCCCACCTCACCCTCTTCCACGCTCTCCCCTCCAGCAAACTCGAAACCACCATCATCCCATCCATCGAAGCTCTCGTCCGCTCCACCAACCAGTTCAAAATCCACGCAACGAAACCCTTTCAATTGAAAAAGGGTATCGCCATCTCCATCTCCGAGCAGGACGGCGGCAAGCAAGGCCATGCCATCCATCGGGACTTGCAGAACCGCTGGAAGAAGGATGGCTTTTTGAGCGAGCAGGATGCCGGCGGCTGTCGAATTCACTACACGATCATGAATAAAGTGGATGATGAAGTTGCGGTCAGTCGAGCTTTCGGGGAAGTCGTGGGCGAATTCCAAGGTGATTTCGGGACTGCGGAGGGTTTGGCGCTGTGGAGGTATGATCGGGGTTTCTGGAGGGCCGACAGGAGGTTCTTGTTTGCGAGAACATAGAAATCCTGTCACGCGGATCTAGACTATTTTCTGGACTGAAATAATTGTATTCCCGTCCTTCCCTGGCTTGGCTGGCTGTTCGGATTGCTGAGCGTGCTGTTTATCGGCTCGCATACCTTCCAACTCTCATGTCACCAAGAACCAATACACAAGACCCGAGGCCATGAATCGCAAGATCTTGTTGAGAGCGTTAGAGGTGAAGAGGATGTCGAACGCGGAGGAGACGCACAAGATGAACTCGAGGCCAGTACGATACATTAAATTATAAGATTACCCCAGAGTGCGTCGGAACCCTTTCCGTCATGTGCGATACGGGACTAAGTGCATCTCGACTTCGTCTTCTTTCTGACGCTCCTTGCTTCTCGGCAGCTGCTCGGCAACCCTCAAGCCCTCGAGCTCCCAAGTCACCAAAAAGCGACAGACCAGCGCCGATGTCAGAAACCGCAGAACAATATAAATCGCACTCCGCGTATTCACAAAGCTGAGCGACGAAAGAACAAATGTGCCAAATATCAGATTGAGAAAAACCGCAAACGCCGCAACCTGATGCAAAGCGACCGCCCCGGAATTCTCCGCATAAGTCTCGAACCGATCCTTGTCGAGATTGCGCGCGTGATCCACAAGTCCCAGCCGAACACCCTGCGACGAGAGTCGAATCTGTTCGCGAAAGAAACCCACCAGCGCACCACCGCTGTTCCGCTGCTGCTGTCGACGTCTTCGCGCCTCCCGGACGCCCTGCATTGCATGCGTCATATGCCAGCCCGCGACACTGCAGATGTGGATGAAGAGCGGGAAAGTCCCCCACGCCAGCGGCAGCCAGCTATCCGAGCACGCCCAAATTATCACCGACCGGTATCCCATCGCGACGATCTGCTCCAACACATTCGCCGCCGCCGCAATCGCCAGGAGGAACTGCAGCATTGAAGCTATCGTCGCTGTCCAGCCGTCCAGACCGAGCAGTATGCTGGGAACTGCTGCGAGGGGTTCCGTCCGCTCGAGGGATTTGAGCGGGTCGGTGTAGGCGAGCATCCGCGGGATGTAGATGACGGGATTTGTGAATGCGAGTATGAATGTGAGGAGTTTCCGCTTCGTGGAGAGAAGCGCGATCTCGCCGATCGATGGTGCGATCAGCGAGAGCAGCGTCGGGACCAGACCCAGGAAGACCTGTGCGCTCTGGAAATTGGATGTGTAGCGCGGCAAGAGGCCGGTCGCGATGCAATCGAATACTACACGTAATCTGCACCGTCAGCCTTTTCTGTTCCGTCCGAATCGGCCAGCGTATGTTCGTCACGCACCGACTTTGCAGGATTCCTCCGCATCGGAATGCGTCGTCGTCGCCCGGAAGGCCGCCCATTGCGCCGAGCAATCCACGCCCGCGACGCAATCATCCCCACGACATGTCCCCGTCAGAATCTTCGGGATGAGTTCGCCGTTGAACGGGAAGAAGGCTTCGTAGGTTTTGGAATATGCGGCTGCTACGCGGTCGGTCAGGATCACGAGGACGATGTAGACCCATGGTTTTGAAATGTGCTTTGCAGACATTGTGAAGAGAGAGTTTTGATCGAGTTTGGCGTTCGATTCACCGATCACAGGAAATTCTGTTTCGAAGCATATCGAAATCCGAAATCCGACCTCCCTTCATATCTATCTCTCTTTCATTTCCAGAGAAGGAAGGAAACCGTGGCCCTCAATAAATACTTTAAGCCACATCGGAACGGTACTATGCTCGGAACAGCACATCGTGCACACGACGACAAACCGGCCATCCTCCTACGCCATCGTGCGATCCTTCGCTCTGCATCTTTCGCCTCCCATTGGCAATCCTGCGTCGCGTGGCTTGCTCTTGAACAGGGAAGCTGCAGTGTCGTGAGTGTTTCAGCTTCGCCCAGCCCTAAATGGTCGATTCGCCACGTGCAAGGACAGTACAGTACCGTGTCACGTGCGTGTCTATATTTACCAACTACGATTTCTCCTTCGAAGGAACATGAGTCCAGTTCTCCCACGTAAAGACAGTATGCAGCTGGGGAATGCTGTCATTGGAGTCGAACTCCCTATCTACGCCTTTGACGATGTGTTGAAGTTGTTGCTCGTTCGTCGCGTGAGCAGATCTGGGCAGACCTGGCGGTGTACTGTGCCATGCCCTCTGACTCCCACGTGATTTCGTCACGCCCGCCACGATCACACCGAATGTGAAACTGGACATATGTGGAGCTGGGATTCACTGTGAATATGAGTATATACACCTGCGAGACCGGAAGAGTCGTTTGCGCCGAGTCACATGATGCGCGCAGCTATTCGCGCAGTTCTCATTGCTCGACACCGCATGCGTGATGGTTGAAGTTGGGCAGAAATCCCGCTTCTCCTCTGGGTTGAGTAGTCTTCCGTAATGACTCAAGTATGGACTTCCGTACTGGGTGCTCGCAACCACGACGACTCGAGGCTCATACGGAGACCCAAAGAAGCTCATTACTGGAGATGAGATCTGACCCCGAAACCTCAAAGCCGAGGCAGAGTGAACCCCTAAACTCTAAATGTTCCCGCAGCGAACCAATGCGAGCAAACGTCAACCCAGACAAATTAATTCAGGTGCCTGGTGAAGGTATTGTCTTTCTTACAGTGCCCGCAGACAGTCCTTCTTTCTTTGCAAATCACTCCTTTGAATATGTTGTTCCTTCGCACTTTACAGGCTCTCGCCATTCCGGCATTGGTCGCGGCTTCGGCTAGCAAGAACTGCAAAGATGTCGAGGTCCCGGTGACTGTTAAGGCGACGTCTGTGCCATTCCCTAACGAGGTCAGCCTCCCCACAATCATCAACTACCTGAACCTCAACTTTGGGTTCCTGCTCAACACTTTCTCCGCGGGCACATACACCATCCGCGGAACCCACTGCGTTTCGTCGGTGGAATCCGAGAACAATGGCCGTACCCAAGTTCTGGTGCACGGTATCCTTGGCTCCCGTCACTACTGGAGTGGCCTGGACCCTCCGCATCTCGGCCTCAAGCCTTTCAACAATGGAAACTACTCCTACGTCGACTATGCCTTGTCTCAAGGATACGATACTCTGGCCGTTGACCGTCTTGGTAACGGCCGTTCGGATCACCCGAACCCATTCACTATCCACCTTCCTTTCCAAGTCGAGGCCATGAACCAACTCCTCACCTCTCTGCGTGCCGGTGTTCTCGGGACCACTCCTCGCGAGCTCATCTGGGTCGGTCACTCTTGGGGATCCATCCTCGGCTCCGGTCTTGTCGCCAAATACCCCCAAGCAGTCGAACGTCTCGTCCTCACCGGCTGGACCGCCTTCGTCTCCAAATCCTCTCTGACCGCCCTCCGCGCTCTGACTCCCTGGCCTGCCCGTCTCGCCAAGCCCGAGCGCTTCACCAACCTCCCCCTCGGCTACCTCCACCCCACCAACGAAGTCGGATCCGAGCCCTTGAACTTCTGGGCCGGCGAAGGCACCCGCGGCAAGCACTACGACATCAAGGTCCAGGAGCGCATCCAGGCCGTCCTTGGCACCGTCGCAGTCACCGAGCTCCTCTCGCCCGGCCTCTTCAACGGCGTTCCGGCGCCGTACTTCACTGGCAAGGTCCTCGTCGTCACCGGCCAATACGACGAGTTCTTCTGCGCCCAGAGCTACTTCCCCGGCCACGCCGACTGCGGCCAGGGTGGTTCCGCCGGCAAGGGCGGCCAGTGGGGCGACCTCGTCGACGACAAGACCTACCTCGGCAAGAGCGGCCCCAAGGTCTTCCCCAACGCTGCCCGCTACGATTACTATGTGCCGCCGCACACGGGCCACGGGATCCATGTGCACTACTCGCACCGCGAGTCGGCGGATGCGGTCACGCAGTGGTTGAAGTTGACGGTCAAGGACGCTGCCAAGAAGGCTCCTGCGAAGGTCGCCGCCGAGGCGAAGCACGACGAGCTTTGAGCGCGCCCAAGGGCTGGGAATTTTCCCAACGTGGGTGTTCCTGAAGAACACTCTTTCGGAGAAACGACCATGAAAAGGGGCACGTGTATCTAGAAATTTTAGATAGATAGGAGGGAAATGGAATGTCATACCCCCAGTGTTAGCGGATATTTACCCATCTCGCTCATTCATCAATCCCGTATGCACACGGGGGAAAAGTCTTGGGAAAAACGCCGGTCGAAAAAAGCCATAGCGATCCAAATATGCAAACGAACTTTTTCGACGCTTTGATTTTCTACCTGTGAACAACAACCAAAAAGGCGCGTCTCTGATATCCCGACAGAGCTTCCAAACTGCAGGGAGAAAACCCCACGTAAACATAAAAAAATACAAGACGACAGAGCCCACGAACGTTCTCTTCCCGGCCTCTTATTCTATTTAAAACTCATGAATGTTTTCCATTAATCCGTAGAGAAGACTCGCGAAAGAATGTTTGAACCAAAAATCATCATCGTGCTACATCATGCTATTCATTTCCTCAATCTGTCATTTTCAAATTTCAATTCATCGCGCCGTCGCCTCGCTCTCCTTCGACCTCCTCCCTTCCCTCCGCCGCCCATCCTCATCCTCATCACTGATATCATCATCATCGTAATTCCTGCCTCCATCACCGGCCCTTCCATCGCTTCCTCTCTGTCCAGCCCCGCCACCATTCCTTTCCTCAAAAGAGAACGCCTCATGTAAAAGGATCGCGTGTGCGGGCCTCACGATCTCCGAACTGGGACGGCCCTGGCCGAGGGCTGCCCCCGTGGGAGAATCCTGCGGATGCGAAGTCAGCGCGCCGCCGCTGTAGTCGTCGGCGTAGTAGCTGTGCTGGGACGTCCGCGCGGTGTTAGGGCCCGAGGAGGGCGAGGGATGGGAATGGGTGATCTCGGGCGGTGCGGGAGGCAGGGGTGGTAGGGAGATGGTGGGTGGGGTGTTGTTGAAGGTCTGGTTGTTGTTGATGGGGCTGACGGGGGATTGCGTCAGGTGGATCGGTTGCGGTGGGTTCAGTGTGAGTGTGGGTTGGGAGGGCGGTGATGGCAGGGACCGGGGCGGTGGTGGGTTGGTCGGACGGCTGTTTCCTCGGAGCCGTGAGAAGGAGTTTCGGAAGAATTTGGAATTACCGCTGCCGGTGGATTTATGGCCAGTGGTAGGTTTGGTTTCTGCGCTGTTCGCCGCTGGGTTGGAAGTTGAGGCGTTTGGTATTACGGAAGGAATGCCGGGCGCTGTCGCAGCAGTAAGGTTATCACCACTCGGTCGTCTTGTGGAATGTGCATCGCCTCCGGGGTTTCTTTCCGCGGCAAAAGCGGCGGCAAGCGCAGCTGCTCCTGGAGGCAGTGGGTCGTGGGATGCACTTCGGTCATATGCGCGGCTGTAGAGTGACGAGGAAGTGCTTGGTCGAGGCCGTGACGATGTGGATGGTCGCGGAGATGCAAACCGTGATCCGCTCTCGCTATCGCCACCTGGCATATCCCCCGGCATTTCATGCACGGCGATGCGATCCATGGAATGTTGGCTCCTCGTCGATTGAGCGGGAGCTGTACCAGGTCGGAAATGTGATGAAAATGAGCTGGTGGGTGAGATTGTAGTTGTTAGGGTGGGAAACGCAGTAGTATTAGTGTTGGTGAAAGGCGTGACTGCCCGGTCAGCTTCTTGGCTCGTGGTAGCACGACTGGGACCGCTCTCGGTGTTGGTTGATGGAGGAGCAGGATATATGATTGCTCCACCGTGACTATAGTTCATATTCTCCAAGTCCTGGCGATCCCTTATGGCAGGGCCAGTGAGCGCACCGCCAGCGAGACCTGCTGGAGCTAAAGGAGAGCGAGGTGAAGCTGGTGGTGCGCCGTCACCTTCTCCAGATGCAGACCCGTTGGTAGAAATGAGGCGACTATCGGTCGTGCGCGCAATGCTCTTAGGGTGAAAAGCAGACATTGTAGCAATGCCGGCCGGTAGAAGGGTCGAGGTAGACGGGTCGATCGGTGTTGAGCCCTCGAGCTCTGCCTTCGGAATGACATATGGGCGATCTTCCACACCACGGATGTACGAGAGATTGTCCTTCTCTGTAACAAAGGTGCTGTGCGATGGCTTTCTCCGGAGACGGAAGAACCAAAGGAGCAGGAGAGCGAGAATGACCAGGCCTGCGACAGAGCCAACGACGATACCCGCGATAGCACCACCAGATAGACCTCCATTACTGCTACTGCCGGCAGGGGAAGATCCGGTACTGCTGCCGTAAGATGCCGGAATCGTGGCAATATCTTTGGCCGCATTGGGCGACCATGTTGCCTGTGAGAGATTGAAGGAGCCGGCTTCGTAATTGACTGAGAGGTAAGCTTCCTGGAAGAAGGTTCGACCGAGAGTGTATTGTGTGTTATTCTGCGCACGTCGAATGGGGAAGTAGCGAGATGAATTTGACAGGCCGCTGTATGGCACAGTGGCATTCAGATCGAAGGCTGCATATGGGAGGGTCACGGAAACGGTTGAGCCAGCAGAGAAGGTCTGGCCGAGAGTGAAAGTAATGCTGGCATTTCGTGACTGAAGAGTTTGATGCTGCGTGTCGTTGACCAGATAGAGTTGGGAGGAATTATCATACTTCAGGCCGAATTCGATCTCGAAAGCGCGGCATGCATCGATTGGCAGCCAAAGTTCGGCCACGGAGCTGTCCAACAATGCAAATATGGGGCTTGGTAGCAAGGCCGTGCCAGCAGGAGACGAAGCAATTTGTGACGGCGTGCTGATCTGCCGGATAGCAATGACCGTGTCACGCTCGGGGTTGGAGCTTAGATTGAAGGTATTGCCTGTCGATATGAAACGCGACCTATCGAAACCGCCTAGTGTCAACGATGCAGGCGCACCTCCGTTTGAGCGATAGCTTGCGCCAGCCGTGTATCCAAATGAGGTACTCGGAACGAGATTGCGTTGACGAAGCAGTCCGAGATAACTCGGTGAGCCTGATCCGTCTACGGTGAAGTTGGTTGATCTCGGATTGAGGCCAAGCAACCCAAGATGGAAGTCGTCCACAGCAAAACCACCAACAGTGGAGTTCAATGACGGCAAAGAGGATTGCGCGCCTGGTAGCTGGATATAATCATACCCAAAGCGTGCATTCCCGGTGTAACCCAGGTTCGCTTCGATGGCGAATTGATAGATGCCGACCGAATTCCATGATGTTGATGCGCTAATGTCGAAGGTGCCACCACGGGATGCTGCACAGCTTGAAAATGATGATGCACCTGCGCAGCCTTCAGTGACGACGACCCAGGTTTGGTACAGATTGAAGGATACCAGAGTATTTACTGTCTGCGCCGGCGTGCCAACCTGCACAGCGAAAGTTGACCAGTTTCCATCGACGCCAAGCCAACTTTGCGATGGATTGATGCTTATGGGTTGGATGGCCGACGATGAAGCGCCGCTTTGCTGTCGCGAGACCAGACTTTGAGCGAAAGAGATGCTGGCTGTGCAGGCGAAAAGCATAGAGAACAGCAACTGCTGTCGTGCTCTCTGCATGATGGCAAACCCGTGAGACAGGTTGTCCCACGTCTGCGCGATGACAGCGGGTTTAACGTGCCCTGGACAGAAAGTCCCGATCCCTCGGACGGTTGCTCATGCGGTTATCCAAAAGCTGCGCCCAGCGTTTCAAAAGGCGCAGAGACTGATGATGGTCTGCAGCGACGACCGGGATGTCCAGCCAGCAGCAACAGGAGCGAACAACCAGGAGTATGGAGTATGGAGAGTTGGATGACGCAGCATTAAGAGAGAACAAAGGCAGAGTGGTAAAAGGGTGGACAGTAGGAGCTCGTCTGACAGCGTCACCTACATTAACTTACGTGAGCATTCATAGCGCAGCCGAGACGACGATCGTCCGTACGGCGATGATAGAAAAGCTACGATACGACAGCGAGATGGAAGCAGCGCAGTCAACGCAAGAAGCGCGTCCCGGGGGCTCGGCATGGGCAACCCGCCCAACAGTCTGGCTCCGCTCCCCGAGATGGGTGGAGGCATATCGAGATGCAACAGATATTCGTCGATGGCAGAAGCGATGACATTCCTGGTTGAGAGCAGGGGTGTGAATGGGTGTGCTCAGCCCACGCCCAAAAGGACGAACAAATGGAATAGTCCTAGAGGTGTGTAAATCATCCACTGTCGATGAATTCGCGGAGCGGGAGAGGTGTGGATGGTCGTAGGGCCTGACGTTGGACGCTAAGCTCCCACAAGGGGTCTAGCGTCCTGAGCTCTCGGCAGACATTCAACCAATGACACCATCGGGAGGATGGACAAGTTGGCTGCACTCGAAAAGAACTTTCAAGTTGGTCCACTCCACCAGTCGGTGGCTCGATATTCATGGAATGATCTAGACATTTTACTTCCGGCCCTGTGCACCACTGCAGTCGAGAACTCGATCACGTATCTAGAACCCATGTTAGCACCAGAAGTTCTCGCCATTCTAGGGGAAATGCCTCTGGTCAGGGCTCCTAGACTACCGAGATCCACGATGAACACTGCCGACCACGCCGTTGACCAGGTCGACTGTTGAGTTTCTGGGGAAAGGGATCCTTGGTCGTGCAGCAGACCCAAACATCATTATCGTTCTCACTTCAGCAGGTGATCAATAGCTCTTGTCGAGCTGGTCCGAACGACAGCTGCACACCAACAAGCATCGCTACAATGAAGCGAAGCAGCAATGAATGCATACGTCGTAACTCTTGCAGCATTAGCATCGTCAATGGTTCGGCAGTAGCCTCGACTGTTCGGGGCACACCTCGTCAATGCGCGAAACTTTCTCCCTCATGACAATTGTGACACCGGCCACGATATCTTCCCTTGAATCCATTCGGTGATGCGCTCGGCGCTCACCTAAGCGCAAACAATGCCTCATTGAATGCCGACATTCTTTCACGTGAAAAGCCGTTGCAAGCGAAACACGCGCGATGACGCAAAAAGAAAACGCCAGGATTCTTCGATAGCGGACCGCACTGATCAACCTGCGCTTCTTGCCTGCTGTCTGTCGGCATTGCCATTTCTGCTATCCCTCGGCAAAAATTGTTCGCAAACAATAGATATTCAGCGAGATAATTCGCAATGTAGTTCATGCAGCTGCACTGTCTGTGAACAGGTCAATAGCTTGATAGCTCGACAGCACGACCGAAGCTTTACGGCCAGCCGCAGAAGAAACTTCCAAAGTTGAGGCTGAAACACGACAACTACATACCATGCTGCCGTGAGCTATACAGTGAACATTATGCGTCGAGATGAGTAGTGTGAGAAGTAGCAATCTCAACGAGAACTGTACAGGGCTGTCCAGAAACATAGCACAGGACTACATGCACTCTCGAGGTTGTTCCTCGGCATGAACAAGCAAACAAGCAGGCTGGCAGGGAGGAAAGGAATTTAGCGTTGTACTAGACATGAGTCCAAACCCTATCGGTCATGGCTTCCGCGGGGCAAGTCAGGCACACTGCGGCCGGAAGCTCGGCCGCTTCGGCTCGTCAAGACAGTTTTGTGCGCTAGACAATGCACGACGAAAAGCACCCGTCGCCCGGCTTGCAGCATGCATGCCTCCATTGTTTCAACCAGCAGCTGCTTTTTCTCCCCATCAATCGAATGGATCTCCTCGATCATGCATGCAGCGGGAGTCACTGGTGCATTGTGATATCGATCCACACCACCACCACAACAGCACCTGCTCCTCCTCCTCGTCGCCTTGCTCTGAAAGTTGATGGCCCAGAGAGGAGAGAGGAACCTTCTGGTGTCAGTTCGGCCTGATTTTTGACAGCTCGATGTGGGAGGTGCCGTCCTTTCGTACCTGATTGCCGCAGAACTTCGAGGAATAATGTGGTGAATATGCCTGTCAGTGGCGTATAAGAATGACCGCCGTCGTCCTCAAGCGCTATGCATGATGCGGTGGAGGCGTCACGTCTCCCGCTATGTGTCACGAGGCATTACCTCTGCCTTAGTCGAAAGTGCTCGACGCGAAAGCATCTCAGCGCACAAGGGGCGATCAACACTGTATCGATTCTCATGGCGTAGTGCTTGGCTCGTCTTCTATACGATAGTACCCCTGTCCTGGTCTTTCGTGCCTGTCGATTATGGCAAGCCTTCTCGGGAGTCGTCATCCCTGCTCTCGCCGAATAGTTCTTGCTTGCGAAGGAAGCCTCCCACGCAAGACCTCGTGGACCTCTTCACTCCGTCGCATTAATGCCTGTCATTTTGCACGTCGCTTGAACTCTCTGCCTTACTGCTTGAGTTTGGCGTCGGCATTCGCATTCGTCTTTGTTTTCATGGAATAGTGATCGGAACCCTGCGCCGACGAAGCAATAAAATCTTCTCGCGGAATCGTCTTTCTCTCCGCGCCCGGCTTCCTGTGTCGACTGATCCGGGCCCGGATACGCAAATCGTGCATTCGCGTCCACCACGACCCGCCATTGTCTGGGACGATCATGGTATCTTTCGCACGTCGTGCGGTCACCTCTGCCGCCGTCGCCGCCTGCATTCCAAGATTCTGTTCGGCATCTGCTTCAGCGCAGGACGTTTCATCACCCAATGCCTATGCGCCCATAATTACGACAGGCTTGAGTGATCCTAACGATGAGATCTGCTCTGGCGCAACGCTGAACGTTCTCCAAGCATCGCTAGACTGGTGGTACTCACAGACATACACGTACATCGCCTCGACCTTCGTGGTGCAAAATGATGAGGCAGGTTCTGCCATCGGCTGGTCTCTGGTTGCTGCCGCCACTCCTTTCAACGTGACGTCCGCTCTGCTGGCACCGAGCTGCACTCAGGCAGCAACGGAGCTTACTCCAGTACAAGACGTATGCGCAAAGACTTCTCCGCCGGTAGCAGCAGCAACGACGGTGCTTACCCAGACGGCTTATGAGACTGTCACAGCCACAACAGGCAGTGGCGATGTGCCGGATTTCGCGATCACGCCGCCACCTGCGCTTATTGCAATTCCGCAGAATGGAGGAAAATTCTCTGCCGGAACTCCATTTGTATTCTTCAGCGCGTACGAGATTATCACGAAGAGTGCTGTCACGGGAGATGGCGCTGGGCAGGCGGTCGCATGTGTCACTGCGACTGCCACATATGCAATGCCTTCGCCGTTCAGCTTCGAGTATGACGGCGCCGATGTCAACGGTCAGCTTTTAGTCAACGCGAACGTGACCGGCGATGTCAATCCAGCATTCCTTGGAATCGTCAATGTCACAGGTGCTGCAGCAGGATCTTGGGTCGCAGAACCTACCGCCGTGGTAGTTGTGTCTCGAATTTTCGCTGTCAGCCAAGCGTCCCTTGCTACTCCAACGCCAACATTGCCGTCAGGTTTCTCGAGGTACACCAGCGACGGACAACAGACTACCGTTCCGCCAGCCACCTCGATGGACTGGTCGAGCGCGGCTTCTTTACAGCTACCCAGTATCGCCCACAGTGCTGACA
Organism: Dissoconium aciculare CBS 342.82; assembly: GCF_010015565.1. NCBI lineage: Eukaryota > Fungi > Ascomycota > Dothideomycetes > Mycosphaerellales > Dissoconiaceae > Dissoconium > Dissoconium aciculare. The sequence goes on from NW_022984953.1 coordinate 2,358,832, forward strand.
TTACCGCTACAACGGAATCTACGGCACCCGCGCACTCGAGTAATACACCCACCTCTCCGGTAAACACTGGCACGCCAACAAACGCGCTCGAAGTCCTTACACAAGCGCTGGCCACCTACAGCCAGCCTCCACCAACCAACGCGCTCGAAGTATTGCAGCAAGCACAGTCTGCCTACTGGACGCGTACATCAGCCAAAGCAGCAAATAACAACCCCATAAACGCCAATAATCCAGCGACGGGAAACCCTAGCAGGTTCACGCTGCCTGTCACCACAACAGTTGCAGGTGTAGCTTCCCCGAATATTCCCTCGACAAGCAGCACGAGCACATCCGTCCGCGCCGGCACTGGTCACAAAACCTCCAGCTCACACTTGTCATCGGTGATCATGGTGATGCTTGGAATGTTCCCGGCTTTCTTTTGAAACTTGCAGACATGAAAGAATGCCGTCTGGCGTTTTGCATACTGAATGTACTGCCCGAGCGGGAAACCAACGAACCGGCGAGCAAGCATGGCTATCGCAGCCGACCCTACGTCAGCTGTCGGCTGTTCGATGATACGACCCGAAGAAATGACCGAAATGATGAGATCACGACATATTCCGAATTGACGACCCAATAAATCCTTGATGAAAAACGCGATGTGCGACAAGGCTTTACCGCCCGCCTTTAACGTCATGTTACACAAGAACGAATATAAAGGTTCGAGCCGCACAAAATTCTTCAAATGCAACCAAACTTCTCCGTCGCACGCCACGTGGTAACCGGTCCGAGATATGGAACGCTAGCCTCAAGGGATCTTGTGATCCTCTAAACCTGACTGCGATCCATACTCCAGGTTGCTCGGCACCACAACTTCTACCGTACCTGATGTCCAATATGGTTGCCCGAGACGAGTTGCGCGAGATTGCGTCGTCGATTATTTCCCTCAGTTTAGCATATTGCCGCCAGAGCAAAGAATCCGTACCAATATTCATTTAAAAGGACGAAGATGATTGCGACAGTTCCCTCATTTCTTCCCAAAGATCGCAATCCTGCGCATCGCAGTTGTTACTATACCAAGCTTCTGCATCAACATGCAGCTCCTCCTCCATCTCAGCATGGCCACCAGCGCCCTCGGTCTGGCGATGACTGCCACCTATTACACACCATCGACTCCATCAATATCGACATCAACATCATCGCGCTCCGTGGAGCTGGCTTCCGAGTCCGTCTGTCCCGCTCCCGGAACCACCAGCAGCTCTCACCATGGAATGCTTTCCCCGCCCTCGTCAAGTTCCACATCAAACGTCAAAGAACTTGCGCCCCGCGAGGGGACTACCACGATGAGCACCAGCTCGCACACGGGATGGAAGATCATCCCTACGCTCCCGCCTCATACCGAGGTGATCATCGAGCCGTCGTGGCCCGCGTGGGTGCATGATGATTATCGGGATACTCATGATGAGTGAAGCTGTGCTCGCGCACGCGCGGCGTTTGGGGATTGCTTATGGAGATGATGGAACATGAAGTCGATATTGCTCATGGGTCTCAGGAGAGCTTTTTTTTTGCATTGTTTGCAGTTTTCAACACAATAGACGGCTCGTGGCACATGGAAAGATATCTCCACCAGGTTCAATGTTCTTCCATCATACAGATCCGATTGAGTTGTGGGGTCTCGAAAACTTAGAGGAACCAGATTCCATTTCGTACTACCAATCAATCTCAATTCCTCACAATCTTGCGACGATAATCTACGTTTTGATCTACACACACTCAAAGCCATATTCTTGCGCGACGATTGTTGGTCTGGCGCCTGCGCTCCTGGACTCTGCCTTCCTCCCATTTGCCGATTCACGTACGCTGCTTGACGCAGTTGGCATAGTCCGGTCACAGGAAGTGTTGCCTTGCATTTTTAACAACCAATCAGACAAAATACTAAGTTTGGGCTTTATCCAGAACCCTTTCCTCGTGGTGATTCTCCGGGCCAAGTCGACGCAAAGCATATTGTATGAACGAACTGTTGACACCTTCGGTCATCCGCTTTGTAGTCTGTGTCTTCCTCAAGCTGTTCCTATGCCTGAGGGAGGAGAATTGAACTGTGCGTGTTCCAAGCGAATAGGTCAAAGACCCAGAAATGATGACTTGCGCCGAGTTGAAAGACTTGACTCGCATGACGAAGTGCAGTTTCCGACCTGGAGGTCAGCGATTTGACGTTTGCTCGGTGATATCAGCTGGTACTCGGGGCAAGAACGCTCGACGGCAAGCTCCAGTGACACTCGGTGTTATCTTCACTTTCCAGGATTCCACGGACGAAATGTTGTCTCCGGCACCACTCTTTCTGGTGATTTTGATGGAACACGCTTTCAAGAGGGTACCCGCCGAAAACCTCGCATCACAACCGCTTGAAGTGATCGTACAAGTGATATCGCGGACGCTGGCTGTGCGAAGGCAAATGGGGAAAGCTAAGAGAACCATCACCTTCATACAGAAATCTACAGCTGCCGGCATATACATGAACAGAAGTGCCTACAATTCATATGAGCAGCGTGTCCAAAGGGTTACGTCTGTTTGAGGAGCTACCGTGAATGGCCAACACAACAGTTTCGGCTGATACACTCACGAATGATGCAAAATAAACTGAACCGTATGGGCGCGCTTGATCACAATCAGGATGACGTTCTACTTCAGATCGTGATTTATCACGAATACGTATTATCTGACACGTTTGTGGGAGCCTGTTCGATGAAAGGCCTAGACTCGCTCAGCAACCGTACATAGCTCCCGTGAGCTCGAAAACGTCTTCATCGCCCTCGTGAGTACGAAAGGGCTCATCTAGCATTTCCCAGTCCTGCATTTTACCATGCCAGAGCCAGCTGACCCAAGGCAACTCATCTCCTCGGTGCACACCTCCATTATATTGGAGGGATGTCCACACGCGTCGCTCACCTGTTGCCGTTATATCAACATGAAGATGGTCCCAGTTCGGGAACCAGCCCATGCGTCTTTCCGAGGGGACACTATTCCAGTTGTCTAGCTCATACCACTGTATAAGCGTGGAAGGCCCAGACATGTACTTCGCGAACTCGAGAGCAATATCTTGATGGAGTGATGACTGCGCGAAGTAGATCTGACTACAGCTGATGGGAGGGAGACCAATAGGCCAGCCGTCAGCGTTCCAGTCACGCATCCCATGGAGGACAATTCTCCGGAGGGATGGTATGCTTAGAAAAGGCAAGATCTTATCTAGCCGGAAATTCTCGGCGATTTCACTGCAGCTGTAGTCAGACTCCAGATAGAACACTGCAAGATCCGAGAATGGAAGATCGTCTCTGTTATGCATCTCTTGCCGGTCTGCGATGTGGAGGCTCTCTCCCTCCCGGGAGAAATGTGCTCTGACATTCGAACGGCGAGTTTCCAAAGCGACCTGGCGAAAAAGCCCAGCGCAAAGACCACCCTCGATCGGTGGCTCTACAGCCTTCAACCTAATCAGTAAGGGCAAGAGAATCAAGCCTGCAGCATCTTGGTCGCCTGTTCGGAACCGTTCAAAGACCTCATCTCGATTCTCTGGCAAGATCCAGCGAGAAGACGCTATCGCCGACAAAACAAGACTGTCGTAGGCAACTATTTGATCCGGGGTCGGATTTTCGAAACCTGGACGTGGGAGACCTGGTCGAGTAGTGGAAGTCGGTGTAAATCGATTGTAGTAGCGTTTAATCTCTCCTTTCCATTTCGGCTCACCTGCGTCGTAGTAGACCGTCCATTTGATCTCGCCCGCATTGTAGTCGACATGTTGCTCACAAGATTGAAATTCCAGTACCTGCTTCGGATCGATATCACCGTTGAGTATCATGTGAACCAAAGAGTGATTGGCCCATCTTTGATTTTGCTTGTCATACTTCAGCCATTTGTGCTGAGAGAATGTGCTGCGGACGGCCCTTCGAAAGTGGGCGGAGATACGGGGACGGCACAAGTCCTGTATGTCTGTGCTCATAGATGACAGCCGTAATAGTGTGTCTACGTCGTCTGAGAGGAAGAAGACTACTCGATCCCAAGCCGTGTGTGGCAAATCAAATAACGTGAAAGGCATTTCCTCGAGGTGCGCTGCAGGACGATGTTTGCTGTGAGCTTGAAGAAGCATATGTGAGGGATGACTTAGATCTATAGATTCAGTAAGGGTACGAAGGAGAAACTTCGTCTGTGTGGACATCATGGCCCTCACCATGAGTCATGAATGCGGCACAGTCGCGCATGATAAGTGGTGTTCGGAGTCGACACAACCTGTGATTTCTGAGCCTCTCGTCATCAGGGTTCACACCATTGTGATTATGTTCGAAGGTACGCGCGCCATGAAGATAGTCGGTAGAGACAAAGCAATCGCCTTTCTTTGAAGTTAATCCTGTCGCGGCAAAGACAGGACAAGCCCAACGTTCTTTTGCATATGTGTGCCTCAGGCAGGAAGTGCAGTCCGCGAGTTGTCATGTCTTCTATTCTGCAAGGTGACCTATGGATCGCCGATCACTGAACAAACAGTGGGGAAGATACCACGTACCCTGTAGGAGAAATTCGATCATCCACAACGAGGGAACAAACGACCCAAAGAACGATCCAAAGAACGACCCAAAGAACGATCCAAAGAACGACCCAAAGAACGATCCAAAGAACGACCCAAAGAACGATCCAAAGAACGACCCAAAGAACGACCCGAAGAATGATCCGAAAAACGATCCGAAGACCGACCCGCAAACTCGGGAATCGCAGGAATCGTCTACTTGTGACACCAGAACGGCCACCGACGTCACCTTCTACGTCTCTTACGAAACTGACTCCGATGGTAGCACTACAAAGACTTCGACCTATTCGACCGGCTCTGCCGTTATCAGAAGTTGCAGTGCCAGTCCTACTACAGTCACGTCATCAACGGCTACATGCACTGGATCTTGTGTGTCTTGTGGCTGGTCGTACAATGATCTAGCAGATCTGGCGGAACAGGTCGAGAGTGCAAAGGATTTGAGCCCACGTGCGCGCCGTAAGTGTCCTGCTTTCAATGCTTAGTGCATGGTGAAACAACTCAGTCTACTTCTGACCATTCACTTTTAACAGCCGTTCCGAACCTTCCAGTCGAGACAAGTTTGCCATCTGGTCGAGGCATCGCTGGCCGAATTCGGTTGAGTACAGACGCTCCATTCCCAACACCCGCACCCATCTGGCCAACAGAAAATCTCAAAAAGCGCATAGAGGAGTCAAGGATGTACGACAGATTTGGAACTTGTCAGCTGAATTCTATGATCACACTGGTGAATTACCCGGACCCGGACAAATTCCCTATCAGCGCTAGCATTGCCGAAGAGATAGTAAAATGGTTCGTGGTTTCTAGGCAGTCCACCACTAGCGGCACTTGTAATGCAGGATATGCATACCAAACCGATGACATTGTGAGTATCCTCTAATCGCTATCCTCAATCTTGACTGCAAGAAATCTAACGAGCCCAACAAGGCTGGTGTATCTCCGGGTCTATCAGCCAAAACCTACGTCACGAGTTTCGATCCGTCACTTCGGGGCGAGCCAAAAGTGCCAGTGGTAAACGTCGATCACGTTTACGAAAACACTCTCCTTGTGCAGTTCTTTGACTACATTTTCACCCTCCCGGACGCGCCAACTTGTGAGGAATTCAACAGAGTATTCATTGATACTGATTATCTTCAGACACTCTTCGAGGTGAATTGTACAACTCCTCGTCGCCTCGTGCCACAATACTGACTATGATAGGCTCTGGCGAACGAAAAGCATCCCAACGGTCTAATAGCTATGGATAGATTCCTCAACAAACTGAAATCGAATATCTTCGGTTCAGACATGGTTCTTGTGGAAGCAGTCGATTTCAACAAGGCACAGTCAAATATCAATGGCTATGGGATGGTCGCAAATCTTCTTGGACGAGAAGAATTCATTGACGCATTTCGCAATACCCACGTTCGCTTGTACTACATTCTGGGATTCTACGACACGGTCTTTTCCGATTGCGAAGTGGTCTTGGATGAAGATGGAAACCCTCGTCCTGCACCCACGACAGGTATCCATCTTCCGTGGGCTGACACGTACAGTACTTGGATGGTGTCGTAAGTTGAGCCCATATCAAGATACACTGGCGGTCTGCGATTGCTAACTACAATAGTGAGCTGTCGTCACGAGCATCTGTCATGTCAAGTAGTGCCGCGATATGGCACTCTATAGCATCATCTTCTGCTGAGAGCAACACAAACTACATCACGACGCAGCTCACAATTACTTATCCGGTGGAGCATTTCACAATGCCTGTACAAGCCATGGCAGCCGGCCTTGTGAACCTTCACCTCCCCGAACCCACTCCGCAGATACCACTTGATCCCCAGCTACCTGCTGCACAAGAAACAACTGCATCAAATCGAAAGCGAGCAGCTTGCAGCTATCGGCCGGTGCCTTCTTCGCTGACAGGCTCTCTTGGGCCTGGTATGGGCAGCGGCACCGGACCTGGCAATAACGGTGGCAGCGGACCTGGCGGCGGCAGCTCTGGTGGGAGCAGCATTATCGGCGGCAATAACACGAAGCCCAGCAGCATCACACCACCCGATTCTACAACTTCGGCTCCAGCTCCGGCGCCAACGACCTCGGCGGATGGTGGAAGTACGCCAACGACAATTGCACCGCCCGGCCCCACAGAAGTTAACGGCCTGGCGATTGAGATTTTCACTTCGGAAGATTGCACGGGATTCCCATCCTCGCCTAGCGCACGTGGTGTTTGCAATGTCTTTTTCTCTGAGGGCAGAAGCGTGCGCATCATCAAGGCTCCAACAACTCAATGCGCGATTGGTTTCTACTCTCGCGGCTATTGCAATAACGGCGATGGTCAGGATGGCAACGATCAAGCGTTATACCTGCCTTTCGCTTCTGCATTCGAGGGTGAGTACCGATCAAGCGCTGAACCCGATGCAAGGCGAAACATGCTAACATCTTGTGGCAGGTCAATGTGTGCCGTATAAAGATGGCGTCGCATGGGTTGCTATGCAGACCTTCGGCTGCTGAGTTTGGCGTTTTCAAGGACAACGTGCGGTTTGACGAAGTGAACAGCAGGACTGACTCACCACAGTTCAAATCGCCGATAATTTTGTTCGCATCACAAAACACATGATTTTATTGATTCTCATATAGATTACAGCATACAATATACACGTCCTATAGAATCGCGATTGTTCACAACACGGTGACCCTACGAAGCACACTCTACGTTCTAGAAGGATGTGATGTATGATGGGGCTTCGGGCTCAATTGGTCGACTCATCGACTTCCTTCAGTGTTCGAACAGATGAACTTTGATTCTCATTCGTATTCTCAATCCGCCATTGCCACTCGAGTCACGCCAAAACATGCACAATCAACCGAGGTGATATGATAGGGCAGATCTCGAATTCATCTTGCCATGCGATGGCTCTATATCATACCTGACAGCTCATCATCATCACTGTCCCCCTCTTCGAAAGAAAACTCCTGATCCAATAATTTCCAGTCCTGCATCTTACGATGCCAAAGCCAGCTTACCCAAGCATACCTATAACCGGGCCTCCCTCCCTCACATTCCAGCGAGGTCCACACATGCCTCTCGCCAGAGTCTTTAATCTCAACCCGAAGATGATCCCACGTTGGGTCGAAATCCATCCTCTGCTCAAGGGGTGGGAACCAATAACGATCGACTTGACACCATTGCATTAGCGTGCAGGGCCCAGCTAGATACTCTGAGAATTTGAATGCGGTATCGCGAGGGACGGACGATTGTGCGAAATAGATCTCAGGGCAGATTATCGGAGGCAAATCACCTGGTGGAGGCCAATCCTCATATTCCCAGTCGCGCACGCCGTGAAGGACGATCCTACGCAGAGAGGGTATGCCTAAGAAGGGCAGAATATTGTCTAGCCAGAATGTGGTGATTGTCCTCGTGCTCCAATTAGGCTCCACGTAGAGGACCAAAAGCTCGGGAAACGGTAGCGTGTCTGAATGGTCGACGATCAGTTCGCATGAATCGTAGTCGTCAATGTCCGAGCTGCATTCTGGGAGGCCTCGGTGACGAGATTCGCAGGCGACTCTGCGAAACAATTCCGCACATAGACCGCCCTTGATAGGTGGATTCACGGCCCTTAGGTTTTTCAAAAGTGACAAAAGAATGATCCCAGCAGCATCTTTGTCACCCGTGCAAAATCGCTGAAATACGTGTTCTCGCTGTTCGGGGGAGACCCAACGTGAAGAGTCGATAGCCGACCGGATCAAGAGGTCAAAGTGGCAGATCTGGCGTTCGGTCGAGTGCTCAAAGCCTGGACGTGGAAGACCTGGCCGCGCAGTTGGAGTTGGCATGAACCGATGGGGATAGAACGGAATCACGTCGGTACCATTGCGCCGCACGTAATCATAGTGGCTGTACTGCTTGATACACTCATATTCTTGGATGTAGGTTGGATCGATGTCACCGTTGAGAACCATGTGCACAAGTGAATGGTTTGCCCATTCATTTCTCAGCCATTTATGCTCCCAGATTTCGGCGGGAACAGATTTTCGAAAGAACGCAGAGGTATGTGGGCGGCAGATTGCTTGAACAGCTTTGCTCAGGGTAGACAAGCGAAGCAATGTGTCGAAATCGTCCGATACGTAATAAGCCACTCGATCCCACGCCGTATGCGGAAGGTCATAAAGAGTCAACGACATGTCTTCGATTCTGTCGGATGCGGAAGACTCACGCATTGAAGAGAGTTCACAGCGTTGGCCGGGAGGAGGAGAATTGTTTTGTTGTCGCGTTTCGCGGCTGGCGAAGTATGACTATCTATGTATCACTCATCATTGCGGCGCGGTGAAAAACGTGAATCATCAGGATCCGGCACCTGCCATCCATGAGTGGTGTAATTTGTCACCATGCGCTCTCGCTCAATGCGTGCCATTCAGACTGGGATACCCTCAATGGCCTTCTTACTTCGCGAGCCAGTCCCTGGCTGCCGGGTGTTGCGTGCATCAAGTATCCGCGGCTTGCCTGATCGTTGGTGTTTGCGTGTGAAGTTTGACCGTATTTGGACAGGAAATGGTATGACGTCAGCTTATGGCCCTTCTTCATTCCACTTCTTGTAATAATAACAATATCAACACGCAAATATCCAAGGTTAGCCTCATTGCCTACGTGCCTCCACTATGGGTTCATCATCGGCGCCAGAAAAAAGAGTTCGAGATCTGGCCACGTTGCGAAAACATGCGCTTCGGCTGTATCGATGATAAGAATAAAACGGCGGCAGCCTCTGTATCTTGCGTTTCTCGCACGAGCTGAGCGAGCAGGCCGGCCACAAAGTCTGGGCCTTGATAGCGACATTGAACCGAACACACGATCGGGATGGAAGGGACCCCATTTTCTTGTCGAGGTCTGCCCGCTGGCCGCAGGCCGATGCAGTTATTTCCAACAGAGCAACAAGTCATGGCTCAAACGTGTCCAAAGGACAAGCTGTGCCTTCGGCCTCGGGGATTATATTTAAACCACCGGGTAGAAATTCGGATTTTCTCGACCGTCTGGCCGGTTTGGGATAGCATAGCCGAAGCGAATGGAGATGTCATCAGCTCCTTTGTCGAAGCTGAACTTGTACGCATCGGGGATTTGCGAGAGGTTGATTGCCGAGTTTGTCGTCGTCTTAGCCTTCCAGAAGATAATGTACTATCACGGCGGGATTAGTCATGGTGAACTTCTGATCTTTGGGGTTAGCAATGTATGATACCTCGTTCCGTGGAGTGATTTGTATGTCGCTAGTTGTCATGTGAGTCTCGTTGTCGACATAGATCACTGTCCACCGGTCGTCCGGGAGTCCCATTTCAATGCCGACCCGAAGGTCCTTCGGAATTCTTCGCGCGAGAAAAGAGTCTTGGGATGATTCCGGGCCTGTGGGATTTGTGAAGTCGCTGGCCGGAGCTTGTGAGACCGCTTCAAACATGGGAAGTGAGTTTAGCACTGCTTGCTGACCGAAGGCGATGTTGACATGATTGGAGACAAATTCGATCTACTCGGTGATGCGTAAGTCCAGACCCATCAGCGCTGCCTACGTGATCACATACTAGAGATTCAGGTGATGGCTGTGGGCTAGCCACAAAGACACGAAACTTGTCCAGCCACTTGAGGATATTGTCCGCGCCTAGACTCTTCTGTCCGGCCGTTTTGGGTTTGATGGCAGCGTCCAAGAATACGGTGGTGAAAGCATCGCCGACTACACCCGTTAGGACTTTCTTGGAAACTGATTGGACGCGACTTACCTTTCCTGCCGATACAGAGATTGTCCGACGAGTTCGATTGGAGCACGAGGTCGTCGATAGACAAAAGTAACTTGTAGGTGGTCATGTTTGCGGTTCGGGAATGATCAGCGACACTTGAATTCCCGCCGGATTTGTTGCGTGCGAGGAATTGGAAGGAGACTATGCGAGATATGGATGATCATGGAGACAATTTGTTGGGTATATATATACATACATATTCAACAGAATGGGCACATACTGAACCTCGCAAAGCGATCAGCCCACTGGTCTTCAGCCACCATCATACGATGGCGCATCATGAGGTCCGAAATGATGTGCGATTCTTGACGATAACCCATTTAGCGATGGGGCCACGCCGGGCCAGACCGAGATCCTTGTGCACATACCTGGGTATGTACCTGTCTTGTCCCCAGAACCCGGCAAACCGAAACGTGCACTACTTTACACTGGCGAAGAAACAACCGTTGCCGCTCCACTACCTCCGAGAACATTCTTGTCCTGTGTCGGCATGTCCACGACCTAAGGCATGAAAGCAGACCTGGTGCGGACTCTTCCAAGGTCGAAACCTTGGAACGGATTTTCCTTAGGGTTAGTATTGATGCCGGTCCAGATACATTTGACGACCCAGACGATGAGGAAAGGCTGCGCTCCAGGGCTGCAATGAACGTCGATGACAATCTTCTAACGAATTCTTCTAACACTAAAAAGAGTTTGGTCAAGAGAAGCCGCAGACGTCCAAGGTTGGCGCGTTGGTCGTTGTTGGGGTTGGATACAACCCTAAGCCTGCCTTGTCCCAGGCTCGAGGCGATATTCATGGGTACTTAATTACGTACGGACATGACCCGATCAAAGGTCGTTTTGCTTTGTTTCAACATGTTCAGGGTGCATTCGGTCACCTCCAGGGCTGTCAATGGATCGTGCAAGTTCTATGTTCGCCCACTGGTCGTGAAGTCTTCCCGGGTCTGAATATTCTGGGACTTTCACCGTCAAGGGACATTCAACACTGGAACGGAGAACTGCGATGGTTATTGATGCATGAATTTACATCCCAGCTTCGGCAGGAATGTTCTACCTAGTGCAATATCATCCCTTGCATACGCATTCACGATGATCCTAGGAAAAATATCGTGCATGAAGTTGGCATGTATGTCTCAGCATTTCGCCGGCCGGCCTCCTTTGTCTCCGAAACCCAGCCCGAGGCATGCAACGACACCAAATCCCCCGCACTTCGGCATCGCGTGGTAGACGCGGAAGAACCATCGATTGGTCGAGCTGCCACGACCTTAAATGGCAATCATCGACAAGAAAGACATCGTGAGACCAATCAAGGAAGGGCGCTGGGAAGTTTCTAGCGTCTGTGGCTGCAGCCATGCCATCTTTTCGCTGGTGTCACTAGCTTGCTCAAAGATGCCGTATCGTCACCCCGGAGCAATGTTCGAGTCGGGGATAGAATTTGGAGATCTTGCCATTCGCCACTCATTGCATGATATCAATGCGTCGTCGCCCCAACATTTGAATTCGCGATCGACCTCATTCATCGGTTGTTGAACTCACAACATCGCCAGAAGCCATGCGCACATCAATAATTCAGGCCTGCGCTGTATCGCTGCACCTGGCAGCAGCCGCCATTGGTATGCGACGTCGATCTCGTAATTCTGCCATTGAAGTCAGCCATTGACGTATTTCTCAGTGACAATCAATCCATCACCAAAACAGACCCTCACCTCATTTGGTGCATCAGGCGCATGGTGAATCTACAAAACAAACTCGCTGCGCTTATTCTCGTTGCTAATAATTTCCAGGTGGCCCAATGACTTGATCAATTTCCCAACACAAGTGCAAGAGGACTTGGGTCGCTTCTTGTTCTCGCAAGATGGTCTCTATCTCTCATCTTACCGGTACAATGTCGGTGGTGATGGAGGTAATGACACACGAGTTGTCAACAACGCCGGAAGGATTGCGCAATCTTTTCTGTTGCGCAACGGCACATACGACTTCTCACGCGATCGCGCCGGAGTCACATTCATGAAGATGGCCAGCCAGTATGCGGTGCCAGAAATCACCTTCTTTGTGAATGCTGCTCCTTCCAACATCTCCACCAATGGCGCTGCGTGCGGATGGGATATGCCTCGCGAGAAAGTCCCCGAATTCGTCAACTACATTGTCAAGGTTCTCTCGTACTGGACCAGCCAAGGCATCGGCATCAAGTGGATCTCGCCTATGAACGAGCCTGATGTCAGCCGCGATGCTTGCAACCAGGAAGGCATGTTCGTCGGAATCACCAAGCGGCCGTATGTTTTCAGCACGTTGCGCACCGCCCTGAACAATGCGTCAAGTACTGCTGTCAATAGCATTTCCATCATGGGCGACGAGACGAGTCAAATCACGACCGAGACGATTCTGGAGTATCCGCTGTGGCTGCCCGCTGCGCAGAACAGCCTCTCCGGCATCAGCGTCCACAACTACGACTTTCCCGATGATCTCTCCCTGGGCCTATACCGAACATTGGTGAACCTTCAAGTCGGTCCCAACGGTCCGCCCGTCAAGTTCACCGAGACATGCTGCTCCACCCGCGCAGGTTCCGGGATCCCCATCTTCGGATCCCAGTACGACCCCACGATGCAGAACGCCCTGATCGTCGCCCGCTACGTCTGGCAATTCCTCACCATTGTCCAAGCCTCCAGCTTCGACTGGTGGCTCGCGGTGTCCTTCCTCCCCTGCTCGCCCGCCCTCGACGGCCCGAGCTGCGATCCCAAAGCCCTGGCTCCGACCTCCGGCTTCAACGACGGCCTCGTCTACGTCGACCCGCGCTACGGGCAATCCCAAGATTACACCCTGCACTACACCAAACGCGCCTTCATGCTCAAGCATTTCGCCTACTTCCACCGACCCGGCAGCGTGCGCTACGACATCAAGCAGACCCAGCTCCCCTCGGCGGTGAATGCCGTCGCGTCGCGGAGCAAGGACAATTCGACTTGGAATGTTCTGTTCATGAATGCGCAGAGTTCCACTTATAATCTTACCCTGCAGAAGCCGAATGCGAAGGCGAATTTGGTCCGGGTCGTGCAGACGACGGATCAGGATGATTGGTTGGATGTTGCGCCACTGCCGGTTACGAACGGGACGAATGTGATTTATGCGCTGCCAGCGATGAGTTTGGTGACTTTTCAGTTTGCGCAGTAAAGTCGCAGTGGAGAGAAGTCTCGACTACGGTCTGACAAAAGTTGTTGCTATGTACTCATCATATATATCCTCATGTGATATCTAGTCCATATCTGATGCATCATCACCAGGACTTTTTCCTTCCCTTTTCCTTTGCCTTCGTCTTCCAATAGAAATTACAGAAAAAATCGTACTCAATCCTGCCACGGCAATCTCCCCGGAAACGTCTCCCACCCACTAACACCCCCCATCCACTCCAACAGACCGGCAACTTCTTTTCCGAGCCCAAACCCCAAGAAGACATTTGCCCTCGCAGCATCCCAATTCCTCGCCCGCCGCTTCTCCGCCAGAACCGCCCTCATCCCATACGGATCCTCCGCGAAGAGATCATACGCGCGGCTTTTCTCCCCCTGCATGACCTCCTCGAGCTCGACGGCCGAGAAGGGCGGATTGAGGCCGGCGACCCGGATGCGGTGGGCCGGCCACTTGATCGCGGGGGCGTGCTGTTCGAGGAAGCGGCGCTCCTTGAACGCGTGCGTGATGACCGTCACGTCCCGGGGGTAGGCGCCCGTGAGCTGGCGGAAGCGCAGGATGGAGAAGAGCAGGTTCTGGTAGGAATCCGTCGCGTGCGTCTCCAGGGCGAACTGCATCTCGCGCGAGAATAGGTTCGGGCTGCTCCGGGCCAGATGGAGCAGGATCATGGCGTAGCCTTCTGCTTCGGACCGCGAGCCCGCGGAAGAGGTGGTGCGGGCGCCTGAGAAAATTATCATCGCGCGGGAGTCGTGTTGGGCGCTGAGGGCGGCCAGGTGGATGTGCGCGAGGAAGGTCTCGTGTTCGCTGCGTTTGCGCCATTCCCGGTTTGAGCGCTGGAAGGGCGCGAGGATCCATTGGTCTTCGGAGGTGTCGGTGCCGTCGCCGATGTAGGTTGCGTGACCGCAGACGATGATCAGGTTGGTGTAGTTGGACAGGGCGGAGGAGTAGGAGGTGACTGGTGAGGCGAGTGAGGTGGGAGAAGTTGGGGAAATCGGACTTCGGCTCATGATTTTGTCGATTGTGATGATGCTGGCGACCGATTGATGTTTACTCTGGGCCTTTTAGCCTTTTTGGTTTGACTGGATTTCGACTTTGATCTTGGTTATGAATTTTGGTCGTCGTCTTGATATTGGCACAATATCTTTCGAGACACCCTTGTCGCGTTTGATCGCTGGTAGCGACTTTGTAAGACCAAGACCGAGGATAGACTGCCTGCCGATGTGCAGAACTTATGCTGTGAAACACACCTCAGTGAGGCTGAAGGACATCACGAAAAAGTCATCGTGAGGCGCAGATCAACGTAGACACGCCACGATCTCCAGATTGAGGGTCTGGACTATAGATCTACAGTAGCGCAAAAGGCAGATATAGCTTACTGCGGGTGTCATGGAGTGCAGTGGTGATCAAAGTCCTTTCTCCTCCTCATGACTTATAACTCGCTTGTTTCGCTAGCTTGTTACAGTGGTAGCTGCCCGAGATCGCTGCATCGTGGTCTTTTTTAAGCACACTGCATCGTGGAGAAGCTGATGTCCTCCTTGCAGGTGGGCATTGAAATCCTGGCCTTTGAGCTTTCGCGTGGCTATGGCGAAGCTTCGACGACATGATCACTGCACACGTGATGAGCTTGATGCGTCACCTACACACCATCGTGCTTAACATGTATTTTGAACTGTTCGCAGCAGGCCAACAATATCTAGAAATGCTCTCGGGCGTCACGATTTACCTCTTGACCCTCTTACCCGAGGCTCTGTCGCTCTGTGAACGTTGGCTGCGGGATGCCTCAGGCACAAACTTGGCTCTGCGGTTGTCTTCTGGACTGTATTAGTCGTTAATTCCATTTACAGATCCCGGCGCACGACATGAATGCTACGTTCTACATCACCTCGTGCGTCGCAATACGCTGTGCTCCCGTACCTTCAGACGGGCGACATCCCAGTTCCTGTCTTGTAGAGCTGCGAGATCCAATGCGAGCAGATCTGACCGCTCCACATCTTCAACAAACACCTTCGGGTGGTGAGATCCGAGGCGCCTGACGTGGCTGGCAACGTGGCTAGCGACAATGGCTGTGCCGCAGGCTCCCAGGTCGCCCGTTGTTGGCAATTTTCCACGCCGCCGTCACCAATGCTTTGCACACGACTTGCCGAAGATGAAAGAGCGGTGCGGCACATGCTGTATACTGTGCTTGCAATACCTGACTCGCGACATTGACTGAGCCCTCTGCCTAGTTCGTGAGGCGCGTAGACTCTATCCCCCATGCCTGTCATGCACGACATTGAAACTGCCAGATATTTCGCATCTCGAGGGACGTCGCAATATGGTGACATGAAATTGCTTCAAGGACGACACGTTACCGGATGTCTCTCACAAGGAAGCGATCAGCGGGTCGTTCATATTACTGGGTGTCCACAGACGAAGATCTTCATAGCCGGGCTACGACGGTTTCATCGCAGACCACCATAACCGTCGCCTTCCACCGCCGGTCGCGTTGGAGCGACCAAGGGTGGGACCTTCGAACGCCGCACTCTGCTGGCCGAACCGCTAGCAGTGGCAGTGCTGACGTCGAAATAGCACACGCTTCTGCACCTAAAAGTTCTCCCGCTCGCTGCCTTCCGCGCCGTGCGCGCCCAGACTCACCCATTATTTTTCACCACTGCTCAGGTGGGCGGGCAGGCGGGCAAGCTGGCTGGTAGCTGGCTGACCACGAAACAATGGCGAATCCATAAGCGGCAATGACACGCGTTTCGCCTCGTGGTCACGTTGCGCTGCATCCTTACATTGTCGCCCTCGTATTTCTTTTGCCTTACTCATATGCAATACCGTTACTTCGTCAGCTCGGTTCGAATCGAGAATGAAGTCATCACGATGCCATGCCATTTGAATCACAGACAGCGATGTTTGCGGCGTCGCCAATGTGGCGAGGATCGAGAGGAAAATTAATTATGCCAGTTAAAAATAGAGTCGACCCTGAAGTTTAACGACGTTTCTGCCCATGCAAGCCTGAGGCGTAGACCCTCGAGGCGCATAATTTTTTGTCCTCGCTGGTGGTGAAGGCACCGCACGGAAAAGTGTACAGTACATTGCATCGTCGACGTTTCAGAGCAGGCGGTCATGCGCCACGACAGCTGTACGTACTAACAAAATGTATTATTATCCTCCTGTCACTCGGGGATGAGAGGGATCATCAACAGCGAATAGACGCGCACGCAGGTGATACAGTTCAAAGGGGAAGATACATATAGTAGAGCACTCATCATTTCGTACCTTCTCCTGCGGAACCGTGATCTTTACTCTCCCATTGTCCATACTCCCTTTCTTTGTCTCCTGGCGCCGATCACTTACCTGTCTCTGCTTAAACGTCACCAGCGCACTCTCCCGCGTTTACGCTAAGTAGCTCAGGAGAAGCGGAAGAGAGCCTCTCACACCTCCTGGACGCCTCCTCAGCTGCGGAACCTCGACATCTGCAGCGTATAGGAAGATTCATCCGGGCACGAATTGACTGCTCGAAAATCCATTGACCCGAGCCCCAGCGCGATTTTGAGCAGACAGACCTGCCATCTCTACCAAATTTCCCATCGAAAAAACGGCTTTCTGAAGTGGTACTTCTCCAGCCCTCACCAAAGAAACGAGGAAGGACCCTTCGCCAAGCAATCCTCCTTGTAGGGCAAATCTCGCGTCTCTCCGCGTGGACTTGCTACAGAAGCACCCTGACGCTTTTCTGAGCTGGGTCACAAAACTGAGAGGGAATACGAAACCGCCAGTATTCCTTTTCTTGGCTGAGCCTCCTTCGCCATCATCCTCTTTTCATCCTACGACCACTCTCCATATACTCACATTCTATTCCTTCTCTGTATTATTGCGCATTACTAGAGTTCTTACCTAGTGATACCGCGCTCTCTCCCCATCTCCGGCGCTATACCCTGAACCCCCAAAGTTGGGTCCCTCGACCGCTCGAAGTTCACGGAATCTCAATCATCGAGAATCATCATTGCAGCTACGACGGGCTGTCGCCAGCTCTCGACTCTTTTCACGCGCTCGGTACTCGGGCCTGGCGCCTTGACAGCCGGATTGGAGCCAACAGATTCTACGACCTCGAAATAAATAATCCTTGATACGATGGCCTACAATCAAGGTGGTGGCTACGGCCACGGACATGACCTCCCACCGCATCAGCCTGGTGTGAGTATTTCATCGCAATGAATTTCTGTCGATTTCGGGAAGCATATACTGACTATTGCCAATAGCAGCAGCAACAGCAACAGCAGCCATACCACCCACAGCAATTGCGGGACAGTGACGAGGAGCAAGAACGCTCTCTGCTCCACTCGAACCCGAATGGTCCTTTTCACGGTCCCTTCGATGAACCTCACAGCCGCGCCGGCACCCCCGGCGGCCACGACCCCAGAGCATACAATCTCGATGAATCATATGTAGGAGGCCAGCAGGCTGGGCCATATGTCAACAATGATTATCACGGTGGATACTCAGGGACAACACTAGAGGACCCCGGATATGCTCCTCCAGATCGTGTGCCGAGCCCTTATGCGCGCAGTGAGACTGGCAGCACAGAAGCTTGGGCACAAAGACAACAGCCTGGTGGACCCGCGGCCAAGAAAGGTGGTTTGCAGCGCAATGCTACCCGTAAGGTCAAGCTTGTGCAGGGTGCCGTTCTCAGTGCCGACTATCCCGTGCCATCTGCCATCCAGAACGCCGTTCAGCCGAAATACCGCAACGACCTCGAGAGTGGCAGTGAGGAATTCACACACCTGCGATACACCGCAGCCACTTGCGACCCCAATGACTTCACCCTGAAAAATGGATACAATCTTCGACCGGCCATGTACAACCGTCACACTGAATTGCTCATCGCCATCACCTACTACAACGAAGACAAGACATTGACTTCGCGAACATTGCACGGTGTCATGCAGAACATCCGCGATATTGTCAACCTCAAAAAGTCCGAGTTCTGGAACAAGGGTGGCCCCGCCTGGCAAAAGATTGTCGTATGCTTGGTTTTCGACGGTATCGACCCTTGCGATAAGGGCACCCTCGACGTCCTCGCCACTATCGGTATCTACCAGGACGGTATCATGAAAAAGGACATTGACGGAAAAGAGACGGTCGCCCACATTTTCGAGTACACCACACAATTGTCAGTCACCGCCAACCAGAAATTGATCCGACCGGTCGATGATGGCCCGACTACTCTCCCTCCCGTCCAGATGATCTTCTGTCTGAAGCAGAAGAACAGCAAGAAAATCAACTCGCATCGATGGCTCTTCACCGCTTTCGGCCGCATCTTGAACCCCGAGGTTTGCATTCTTCTCGATGCTGGTACCAAGCCCGGTCACAAGGCGCTTCTCTCGCTCTGGGAGGCTTTCTACAACGACAAGGATCTCGGTGGTGCTTGTGGTGAGATCCACGCACTGCTCGGAAAAGGCTGGCGTAACCTAGTAAACCCTCTCGTTGCCATTCAGAACTTCGAGTACAAGATCTCCAATATTCTCGACAAACCGCTGGAATCATCTTTCGGTTACGTTTCCGTGTTGCCCGGTGCTTTCTCGGCCTACCGCTTCCGTGCGATCATGGGTCGTCCCCTCGAGCAGTACTTCCACGGTGATCACACGCTCTCCAAGCAGCTCGGTCCCAAGGGTATCGAGGGCATGAACATTTTCAAGAAGAACATGTTCTTGGCCGAAGATCGTATTCTGTGTTTCGAACTGGTCGCCAAAGCCGGCAGCAAGTGGCATTTGACTTACGTCAAGGCCTCCAAGGGTGAAACCGACGTGCCTGAAGGTGCACCCGAATTCATCGGCCAGCGTCGTCGATGGCTGAACGGTTCCTTTGCTGCCACACTCTACTCCCTCATGCATTTCGGTCGCATGTACCGGTCAGGACACAATATTCTGCGAATGTTCTTTTTCCATATTCAACTGCTCTACAACATTCTGACTGTCACTCTATCATGGTTCTCGCTTGGTGGGTCAGATCGCAGACTATGGCATTGGGACTTTTACTGACGAATTTTTAGCTTCTTACTACCTGACCACTACTATCATTATTGATCTTGTCGGAAGACCCAGCGAAAATAACGGTCAACGAGCATTCCCCTTCGGCAACAAGGCGACTCCGATTTTCAACACTGTCATCAACTACCTCTACGTGGGATTCCTCTTGCTACAATTCATCTTGGCTCTCGGTAATCGTCCCAAGGGAAGTCGCTGGTCTTACATCACATCCTTTGTCGTCTTCGCCATCATCCAGTTCTATGTCATTGTCGACAGTTTCTACCTTGTCATCAAAGCCTTCACTAGTCCTGCAGGCACGGGCCTCGACACGTCAGGATCTGCCGAAGACTTCCTCCGGTCTTTCATTTCCAGCACCGGTTCCGGAATCATCATCATCGCCCTCGCCGCCACCTTCGGTCTCTACTTTGTGGCCAGTTTCCTCTACCTCGACCCATGGCACATGTTCACCTCCTTCCCCCAGTATCTGCTCATGATGACTTCCTACATCAACATCCTCATGGTCTACGCCTTCTCCAACTGGCACGATGTCTCCTGGGGAACGAAGGGATCAGACAAAGCCGAAGCCCTACCCTCCGCCCAAACCGTCAAAACCGGCGACGGCAAGGGTACCCTCGTCATCGAAGAAATCGACCTCCCGCAAGCCGACATTGACTCTCAATTCGAACAAACCGTCAAACGCGCCCTCACCGCCTACGTCGCGCCCAAGGAAGAGACCAAAAAGACCCTCGAGGACTCCTACCGCTCTTTCCGCACGCGTATCGTCACCGTGTGGATCTTCACCAACGCCCTCCTCGCCATCGCCATCACCAGCTCCTCGGCCGATAAGTTCGGTTTCTCGAGCGACGTCAACGTCCGCACGGCGAACTTCTTCCGCGCATTGTTGTGGGTTACGGCGGGACTGTCGCTCATCCGTTTCTTGGGTTGTCTGTACTTTTTGCTGAAGACCGGTGCTTTGGCCTGTTGCGCGAAGCGGTAGTGGAGGCGCCGCCTGTCTACTATTTGCTCGTCGGCTTTGCTGTTGTTGTTCTTTTATTGCTTACCCCTCTGCTGCGAGATCGCGGGGGAAAGGGAAAAAATCCGATCTATTTTGTTGTTTGTACCTTTTTCTCAATGGGAGTTTCTTGGGTTCTTTTTAGTTGCCTTTTTTCCAAATGCGCCGTCCCTATTGTGTATGCTATGCTAGTCCCATTCCATGGTCAGCTTGTTGCTGCAGCCCTTATCTTTTCGATAGGAAAAATTGGTAAAGACATCCAAATGTTGGTGTTTGTCTATCGAAATGCCCAGGTGCTATTGTAAACCTTTCTGGTGACTGCTGGTCACGAGTGCCCGGTTTCCCACTGGGCTCCGACTTAGCGTGGAACGGTCCCAGGGTTTCGTCTGGTACTATTGCCGTACAGGTGATACACGGAAGGGCTGCCTGCATGCAGACGCAGCTAAAATTGTATTGAAAGATAGGTGTCCCTCCTTATTCCCCATTATTATAACCGTGCCGGCTCTGAGGCCTGGACTACTATGTTGTCCACCTGCCAAGGCCTATTGGACCTCGGCCTGAGGCCAGCTTAGTCGCTCAGCTGCCTCAGGCACAGAATAGTGGTGTCAGACAAGACACCACAGGCCTGAGGCCAGGTGGGTATATCAGGTGCCTCAGGCACCAAATGGTGATGTCAACACAATGGATCGCCGGATATCTATATATTACCCAATTTTCTCACCCATAGTGGGAGCTCTCATTAATGGCAATTCAAGGACATCACACGCGGTAGGTAACGTATAGAGAGGGCCACCTAACGCGGTGGGTGACGTAAGCGCCCACCGGTGGCTGACATAATCAGGTACGTGCCTCTGGCAATAGGTACACGGCTGGCTAAAGCATTGACTACATATCGTGACCCACCACAGTCATGTCAAAAGCAAGCGTCGTCTTGCTCAGTGTCAGCGATTTCTCATTCGGACGTCTGTCGCGCATGCACTTGGACTTACCGGTGAGGCGCAAGATGTGGCCGGCTGCGGGCCTGATTGGAGGGCCGCAGTGTGGCTTAGAGCTCATGCAGCATGCACCAGCTTCGAGAACTGCTCCCGGTCGAGGCTTCTTCTGCTTCTTTCGATACATAGGCCCCGGGTTTACTGCTCGTCGGAGATCGCTTTGTCACTACATATTTCCTTGCAATACCGTGAGTTGCGACATCGCTCTTCAAAGTTCAATCTTCAAAGACATCATTTCGCAACATCGTGCGATAGAGCACTATTCGTCGAAGCTTCATCGACCACATTGGCAGTCTTCGTGATATCGTGTATAATGACATCGTAATTTCGATACAGACCGTCGCTTTACTTTGATCAGCGCTCAATTGTTGTCCGAGGGAAGATAAGTCCAAGGAGCTGTCTTCTCCCCCATGGAAGTGCTAGGCACTGCCGTAGGCATCGCCTCGCTCGGCATACAAGTCTGCCAGGGCCTGCTCACGTACTACAGCACCTGGAAGACGTATGATTCCGACATCACAGAAATATACAATTCCGTCGCAGATCTCAGCAAGACTTTGACCATTCTCCATACAGCACTCCAGGACCCTACACTGGACGAAGAAAGATCCGATCGTGTGGAAAGCTGCTTGCAGTCCTGCGTAAAGGCCTTGACGACGCTGTCGGTGGAGGCCAATAAGCTCAGGAAGCATGCGCAGCCTGAAGGTTCCAAACAGAAGATCTTGTCGGCTGTTCAGCGGCTGCAGTATCCTTTCCAAGCGAGCACTCTAAAGAAATTGAAGGAAGCTGTGAGCGAATTCCGAGGCCATCTACAGCTCGCTCTACAGATCTTGCATCTCGAGACGAGTCAGCAAACCCAGAAGATTCTTGTCACTCTTCAGCAGTCAAGTCAATCTCAGCAGAAAGTCCTCGCATCTCTTCAGCAGTCGAACCAATTTCAGCATGAAACCCTCGGGTCTATTCAGAAGTCAGATCAGCACCAAAAGCTGATCAAATGGCTTGCTGCGTCGGATCCTTGGACGAATCATGCGTCAGCGCGCAAACATCACGAACCTCACACCGGCGACTGGTTGCTCCAATCTCCGATGTATCAGCGCTGGAAGAAAGGCTCCATCAAACATCTCTGGCTCTTTGGTAAGGCCGGTTGTGGAAAGACCGTGATTTGCTCGACGGCAATCGAAGACATGAAAGCGCATTGCGAAAGTCAAGACGATGTCGGTTTTGCTGTTTTCTACTTCACCTTCTCAGACCAGAAAAAGCAGACATATGAGGATCTCCTTCGCTCTCTAGCTGCTCAGCTCGGGAGTAAGGGTCCTGGGCTTGCAAAATTACTGCAAGTGTATGACAACTCAAACGGAGGCTCGCTTGATGAGAATAAATTAGAGGGCATCGTTGCTGCTGCCGCACAGGCATATCCTACTACCGTTCTCATGCTAGATGCGCTGGATGAAAGCCCTGAGGAGAGCGATGCCCGAGAGAACTTGTTGAAAGGACTGGAAACTTTAGCACGAAGCATTCCTTCTTTGAGAGTCTGCGCTACTAGTCGGGAACTGCGTGGGATACACGAGACGATGGGCATCCTGGAGGCAGAAGCCATGTCCATAGAGACCGCCGCCGTCGACGCTGATATCAAGCGATACGTGTCCAGGCAACTCTCAAGTGATCGACGACTAGCTAGAATCAACGAAGATTCCAAGGCACTCATCTTGAGGACAATCTCGGAGAAGGCAGATGGAATGTATGAGACGTCAGACACACTGGCCACACATTGTCGTTTTGCTTATGATTCTTTAGGTTTCGGTGGGCTTACTGTCAATTGCTGGAGCTTCGACAACTCAAATTCATGAAACGAAGATTTATTGAGGAAGTCCTGAAAGATCTCCCTAAAACGCTAGATGATACTTACCAGCGGATGTTGGCAAATATTGGAGATCGATATGCAGAGGATGCGCTGAATCTGCTTCGATGGATCGCGTTTGCGCAGAGACCATTATCGCTCGTTGAGGTTCATGCCGCTACTAGCATAACATTATCGGACGACGGAGAGGACGAAGTAGAGAATCTTGGTGACGAATACTTTGAAGGCCCTTTGAGTATTCTTGAAGGACTAGTCATGCTTGATCAAGACTACGAATATACTCAAGGCAGCGTGGAAGGACTGGTCATAGTCGTCCAAGATCATGATGATGTACGAGGCTGCGTGGAGCCCCCATTCATCGATAACGACACGTCAGCCAATTTGCCAAACATGCATGTCCGACCGGAATCTAGAGTACGACTGGCGCACTTCTCTGTGCAGGAGTACCTCATGTCCGACCGCATTCTCGGTGGTCCTGCGAAACGATTTCACCTGTCCGACGCATCATGCGAGGACCACCTTGCGCAGAGCTGTTTGTCGTACTTTATACACTACAGCAAAAGTAAAGCGAAGACAGGATTTCGCGATAGAGATACGGTCGTCTTTCCTCTTCTGGCCTATGCTGCAACTTACTGGCCCTCTCACCTGCGTAGAGGCGAGCTTAAGGCCGAGCGTCGCGCGCTCCTGCTCCTAAGTACAGACGATATACGATATAGGTGGGTAGAGACCTATCATGTAGGCAGTCACGATCCTTTTGGTCAGCCTAACAGTGCCGGCGCGGCTCTGTCTTGGACCATTCGATTTGGCCATTACGGACTATTACGTGCTTTACTGGATGACGGGGCTCTCATCAATGCACGAGGACGAGACTTCGGCAATGCCCTCCAGGCGGCAGCACACTTGGGTCTCTACGAGATTGTACAGACGTTACTTGACCATGGGGCCGATGTTAACGCAAGGGGCTATCCGTATCACAATGCGTTACAGGCTGCTATATTAGGGCCTGGCAACATAGCGACAGTCCGGCTCCTGCTTGAGGGCGGGGCTGATATTAATGCGCTGGGAGGAACAAGAGGTAGTGCGCTACAAGTGGCAGTTGAGTCAGGATCTCACGAGATAGTCAGACTTCTGCTTGATAGGGGCGCGGATGTCGATGCACAAGGTGATCTATCCGGCAGTGCGCTACAGCTAGCATCAGCGATGGGAGATCAGCTGATGGTGCAAATGCTCATCGAGAGGAAGGCAAACATCAATGCAAGTGGAAAACACGGCACTGCTTTGGAAGCGGCTGCAAACTATGGTAGGGATGAGATAATTCGAATACTTCTTGATAATGGAGCCGACGTCAACCTACAGGGACGTTGGTATTTCCCGCTACAGGCGGCAGCATATGAGGGCAGGTCGACATCGGTCAAAATACTTCTCGGTAGAGGCGCCGACGTCGAGGTACAAGGCAACCCAGCGTTCTATGAAGGCACTGCACTACAGACATCTCTCGAGCATGATCGGTTTTTCAGCTGGCGCCTTCTTCGTGATGACGTCAAGGTTTTGAACGATCGATTCGACATAGCGAGTATGCTACTTGACGCAGGAGCTAAGACCGATGAAATCATCGTGACCGAGTCTGTGCTAAAATTGGCATCAAAACGGGGATACAGCGACCTGGTACAGACGCTGCGAGCTAAATGCGCTGTTCGAGACGATGTGAAATAGGACGTTTGGTAAGCCTGAGAGGATCCAGATGACTCAGGTTAGCGAGAAAATGTTTGCAACTGAGAGGCATAAAACCCTTCCGAACACTGAAGGTAGAACGATCAATGGTATGCTTTAACTTATCGGCCCTCTCTGAGTTCACATAACTGCAGGACAGCGATGATACACTAGCTCACCGAGACCATGCTTTGACGAACGATTTGAACATAATAGTCTTTCACTGCATCGATCCTTTGTTTTGTTCTACCTGCATCAGTAATTTACAAATACTAGCATCGAATTAGATTTTCTCCTAGCAATTGTGGTTTATGAGGATCACTGATGTAGGACAGACATATTCATGAGTCTCAATAGGTCGATAAGAAGAGTCTGAATGCTTCATAACGAGCAAACGCATCTCGGGCAAATTGTCAATCTCTGCTGTGCGCGTTCTGCTGTAAACGAGTCCGTTTGGTCACATACAGAGACTTCGCTATTTGACAATGATAAATCGTTCAAAAATCGGTGCTTGCTCGCTGTGGAAGAATTTATGAAGAATACGAGAAAAACCTGCAATTTAGCATCCCATAAAGATCCAACAAGACTATTAGGTGCCCTCACTCACTGGCCACATCGCAAAGATAAAGAGCCCTCCCAGAACATATCATCTAATATCTGCCGCAATGGACGCCCAATCTTTTAGGCTGATGTCACGTTCTCAAAAACGTGCCGCGAGCTGTCTCCGTAGCCCGGCCAATTGTCGATGTTATCCCGCCTGCGCAAACCTCGTCTATTAGGCCCCCAGCAATTGCCCGGGCTCGACGCGCCGGCGTTCTGAACAGCACGACCGACGCAGTCTCTCGTTCCAATCGGTAGGCTCCCAGAGGAGTACCACTGAAAGCAGCAGTCGTTTGGCGTTTGTTCAAACTTCCAGTCGGAGACCACCCCGCAGCCACGGAGCTCTTTTAACAGACCTTCGCCTCCGGCGCCGAGCTCAGCTTCGCGCCAATTCTTCCCGCGGATCTCGAAGCCGTCCCAGAAGAATCTGTAACTGGCGTCGCAGTTGAGTTCGTTGACTTGCCTGCTGAGAGGAGTCATGCGGTACTCCCATCCGTCGCCTGTTGTCAAAGTTGAGCCGAATTTGTAGTTGTGCGGATTGTTTACTGCGTCGTCGCCGTCGCAGCCATCGATGACAGCGTTCTGAAATCGCTCAACACACGATGGCGAGTCTTTCGGGCTGCGTGAATCATCATTGTTGTTCTTGACCGAAAGTTCGAGCTCGTTGACGGAACCAACATTATATTTCTTGCTGTGCTCTGTTTGTCCACAGAAGTCTTTCACGTTGGAGACGGCCACATCGCGAGACATGACCCAGTAGTCTCCACTGATCTCATGACATATGTTCCGGTCTGGAATGGACGCAGTTGCTGGCGGCGGCGTTTCTGGTGGCGGCGCTTTCGGGATGTCTTCCATCCCTGCGCTTTTGGCGCCTTGCTTCATCACTATGTCCGAGCAACCGCGCCTTGGAACGCGATGCTCGAGATCGTTTGTGCTATCATCCGAGGGAATCGCGTCGGTTTGGCGAGTCAGTGTATCGCGCTTGCGCCCAAGTCCTTTGACATCTTCGTCATCCTTGTCCCACGGATCGTGCAAGGGAACCAGCCTGGGACTAGGATTCGGCGGATATCTGTAAGTGGTGTCAGACTGTAGGATCTCGGAGATGCACAAACACGGTACGTATGAGCGCATGTCCGATCTGCATACGAACATGAGAGAAACTTACGTTCCAGTAACCTGCTTAATGTAAGCGCCCAGGGCAAACCACGCAAATGAATCCGCTTGAATCTTTGTCAGCACGTTCTCATCTTGAACTTGGAGTGTTATTCCGTACCATTTCGCTGAGGATAGAAGCCGACTAGGCTCAATCGACCATAATTCTTCAAGATTTTGCAAAATGCGACTCCATAAGTCCAGTCTTTGATATACTCACCATCACTGTCTTGCTCGCTCGCTTTGGAGATAATTTTGAGGTCATTGACCATCGGACTCTCGTGCGGAGTGTTCATGAACCAATCCAGGTGTGTCGTCTCGTGGAGAAAAATGCGGGCGCGATTGTTCCAAGATGCAAGGTTTTCTCGCGTAGCTTTTGGTCTCTTCGGCGTAATGGTCATAACCTCGGACAGGGAAGGGAGATTGAAGAAACCAGTGCAAAATGTTATGCGACTGTAAGTGAGCTGCTTGTGGAACGTGGGAGATTCCACGAATGCTTCCAGTGAGTTGTCGTCGCCACCGGTTGGTTCACTTTCATCACTCCCACATCTTCCATCGTTGGGCTTCTGGTCCCTGCACTCATTCTGCGGGTCTCCAGAGCCATCTCCGCCGCTACATCGTACCTCAATCCAAAGGCTCTTCCACCAGGGTGGGAGTAAATGCCACCCGATGGCGTACATTTGTTGCTGGGCTTGGAAGATTTGTTGGATTTGTCGCCTTCGATCGTCTGGTAGACGGTGCATACCTTTATCGTTGCCCCAAAAGTCTTCGGCAGTTTTACTCGCCCAGTCGATGTTGGACGCAAGTGGACTGGCCAGTTTCTGAAAATCGACGTACGCCTCAGCGATGGCTTTTGCCTCGCTTACATCACAACCTTTCCAACCATAGAGGCGTGTTCCTCTCAGATTCTGGGTGGTAATGTTCGTGCCATCGAGATTCGTCATGGGTGGATAAGGAGGAAATTTGTCATTGCTGTAGTCTGGGCCTCTGAGTTGAGAGAGAGGCATCAGAGCTTGAATAGATGCGGCGAAATGACACCAGATCAAGAGTATGGCTAGAGTTTTCCTAGGCATCAGAGGCATTGTGGAGGCTTTGGTAATGGTGTAAGGAGACCACTCCCTTATGAAGCCGTTGGCCGGACGAGGTTGTTTGTTAGAAGTGCAATGTCACTTTGCCATGTGTAATTCCCAAGGTGTTGCAACTAGGACTGATGGCAAGATCGGGACATTGGCGGCAGCTGCTGCCCAGGATGCTCAAAGCGGCTATTGAATGCTGTGTGAATCATTGGCGTGAAGAGCTTTAACAACAGCAACGGTTGGAATTTGTCGATGCCAGTCTGGTTGGCTCCCCAATGGAAGCGGGGCTGTGTTTGTCGTTATTTGAAAGAGGCGATTGAAAGTGCGATGTGAGGTTGACCTTGACGGAGGGTGAGTGCGTGTTGCCTTTGAGGAGCACGAAGGCTGCTGGTGATGAGAACCTCTTTGGAAGGGTTGACATTAGAGCTTTATATTTCTGATTACGCTTCATAATGACTGTGCCTATTTTTCGATGCGATGTGAGAAATCCCCGAGACGATAGCCCTTGAAATAGACATCGGGCAAATCAGACAATGCGCTCCGATGACTGACCTGATACTCGGTGTCTGCAATGACTAATAGTTCGTCATCCACGTCATGACCTTGAAGGGTAGAGTATGATATCGACTCGTTTTTATTTAATTGTCGGAGTGCTTCGTCCGGTTTGAATGATACATGTATCTTGAAGCATCGGAGGACGCCTGACGGAGTCCATCAAGACACAAAATCTCCGCCATTGTTTGAAGGGATCAAACGCGGGAAGTCTTGAAACGCGCAGGTGATAAGCCAGGGACCGTGAAATCTTAAACATCTGCGGCTTCAAAACGATAATCAGTCCAACATGTGGCCACTCGTTCGTGAGGGAAACCTGCAGGTCGGCCAGACTGCCGGTCCAAGTGTGTTTTGCCGTGGGAAAGTTGCGTCCGTTTGGTGTTCCCGAGGGGACAGTGCAGTAGATCAGAGACCATCTGTATGTGACAGTGATTGGATGTCGACAAATGCCTATCTAGGCGCTCGGGAGACATATCAACGGCGATTGGTCTGAAAACTGAGCTCCTGAATTTCATGCATATAATCGATCGAGGTGTGCATGATTTGTGGAGATCAGCTCGTCACTAGCGCATAATGGAACTGACCACGCGGCTGTGCGGCGCGGAAGCTGGCTTGCCCAGGTGGTGCTATCTCATGTGTGATCCCCTGGCGTTACGCTGCCGCCTCTGGCTTTTGATGGCTTTTCCAAGGTCGCGATGGTGAAACATCAGCTGTCTGAGTATGCGCAGACCTCCG
This sequence comes from Dissoconium aciculare CBS 342.82, assembly GCF_010015565.1. Classification (NCBI taxonomy): domain Eukaryota; kingdom Fungi; phylum Ascomycota; class Dothideomycetes; order Mycosphaerellales; family Dissoconiaceae; genus Dissoconium; species Dissoconium aciculare. The sequence goes on from NW_022984953.1 coordinate 2,388,001, forward strand.
ATGTCCCGAAAACCTCATGATAAGCAGAGTTTCCAGTTACTGACCGCACAAGTGTGCGTCTGGATCTCGAACTGGTGACGACTGCAGCTTGAAAACAAGACACACCACGAAGAGCTCACACTCGCCTCACAACCCATCAACCTCGCCAGTCCAGAGTATGTGGGCTTCCTGGGCAAACGCCATCAAGCACGAATACAATTCAATCATCCTCTGGCCTCGCAAATCTCCTCCTTTCTTCGACATGGATCGTCCATCTCCGATAGCGAACAACAGCGCCTATTTAGATGACCGCATGCACAATCCATCGTTGAGGACTTTCGGTCCAGGGAATCCGCGCGATCATAATCTTCGAATTTCTCAACGCACGTTGATCGGAGAGTACGGAATCGATCTTCACGGCTGGCCATCTCGCGGGGGCTGTATTATCCTGGAAAACGTTGGTCCTGCTGATTTTGATTACCTGCAGCTCGATCCACTAGACCCCCCTCTGCGTCGAGATTCAGATCAGTCCGCCGAGGACGTCTTCTGCCAGAAGCTACTTCGCCTGGGAGCGACATGGTGGGATAGCGAAAGACGACGCCGATTCATCTGCAAGCTCGAGAACGGTGATGAAGAAGCGCACGACGCAGTTGCGGCAAATGAACGCCTTGTGCCTACTCGTCGCGAACGTGGATGGGTTCGTGTCGCATGGCCATCGCATCCACCGGGTGCGCTCTGCGTTCTGGATTGTGAGAAGATCATCATGGGTCGGAATGGCAAAGAGAAGATGCGTCCAAGGAACTGTGGAATTCTGAGACTGGCAAGGACAATGGATGAGCGATGTATTGTCCTGCAACGCATGGGCGGAATCATTTATTCCAGCATTGAGGAATATTCGGGCCCAACATTCATCAAAGCATGGGAAGACAACCATCATGGAGAGGTTGGCAAGTTAATCCGAGAGGAGTTTATTGATCCGGCGAAATATGGAGGTCGCCCGGACGATGCTCTGAACAGATTTGTTCCATCGTGAGCTCTGATGTAGCCATGCTAGAGATACCGTGAAGTATTTGATATCATGCTACATGTTGGAAAGTTTCCGTCACAAAAATGTATCACAAGGCAGTTGACGTTTCCGTAAATCCATTGGGTGACTTGGCGTGCTGAAACCATTGTCTGGATGTTCTGGCGAATAGGCCATGCAAAGGTGGACATAGGTCGCCGACACCTTGACAAAGATCCATGTTAGGGTTACATTTGCCCCAGAAGCGTTACGGAAGACCTTGTGGATGACGATTGTAGCCGTATCGATAACAGCAGCTCCAATGTGCATCACCAGACTTTCATTCGCATGGTCAATTTTCAGACTTCAACAGTATTCTCGCATTGATCAAAACCCGTTGTTCACAAGAGCATCCTACGTACAATATGGCGATAACGATTCTACCGCCTGCGCCAGCTGCTCCTATCCCCACATCGAAATCGGCATGGCAATCAAATTCGACAAATCTTGACACGTACGGCGAGGACGACGATGAGGACGATGATCGCGGTGAAGATGCCATGGACATTGACAATCTGGGTCCCGGATCAAATCAGTCAAATCGTACCAAGCATATCGTCACGCCTGGTCAAGTGGTCACATCAGATCCTCAATGGATGCGTGGTCACGGCACCTTTTCCGCTTCCGCTGCGGTTGCTCCAGATGAAAACCCCTCCGTCATCCGCTCGACTCTTGCTGGCACTCTACAGAAGACGAACAAGCTTCTCTCAGTTGCACCGCTTCGTGCTCGATATACGCCTGAGATCGGTGATCTCGTCGTTGGTCGCATCGTGGAAGTGCAATCGCGCCGATGGAAAGTTGATGTCGCTGCACCGCTGCTTGCGAATCTTCTACTGAGTAGTATCAACTTGCCTGGCGGTATCCTCCGTAAGCGCACGACTGTAGACGAGCTCCAGATTCGAGGCTTCTTTGCCGAGGGTGATCTTCTCGTGGCGGAAGTACAGAGTTTATTCCAAGACGGCTCAGCGAGTTTACACACACGTTCCCTGAAGTACGGCAAATTACGAAACGGTTACTTCATGGCTGTCGCTGGCGTTGGTGGTGGTGCGGGAGTTGTTCGTGCGAAGCGACAAATTTTCTCGCTACCACCTGCCGCGCCTGGCGCAGGTGAAGTCGACGTCATTCTCGGCGTCAACGGTTACATCTGGATCTCTGCAGCGCAGAAGAAAGCCGAGGGAGGTGCCTCCATCGACCTGGCAGGCTCTTCCTCAGATGTGGTTGGCCTCAACCGTCTAGAAGAGCTTGCGAGTGCCGCAATGTATTCCAGTCAGAACGATGAGATCTCTGCACCAACACGTCGAGGCATCTCACGAGTTGCCGGATGCATTCGCGCGCTCATTGCTGGCAAGGTCAAAGTCGAAGAAGATACTGTAAGGAGAGCACTCGAAGCCAGTCTGGAATTGGATGAGTTAGAGGGTGAGACAGAGTACCTTGACGGCGACCGTGCCGACGCGATTGTGCAGGCTGTCCTTGCTAGCGGGTGAGAGACGATATGGTCAACGCGAATGGGTGGTCATGCTACGTGCATTTCGTGACGGCCTTACAAGCTCACGAGTATCGCTTCAGTGGTTCACGTAACTGCATTTCGGGAATCGTTACAGAATTGCATGAAGTTGTGTGCCGCTTGCCCTGGAGATTGACATCACGGAGGCCAATTTCAAAAGTCGAGACCGCGAAAGCTGGTCAAGTATAACCGAAGCCATTACGTCTTTTCTTCAACCGAGCTCACCAGATATGATGACTTTCTCGCGTAGCTCAGGACTATGCGTCAACCAAGGCATCTTCGCTCTCTGCACGGAAATCTGTAGCGCAGCCTTTCCAACGACTGTACACCATCATTCGTGTCGCGAAGGTACTCACCGGGACAGAGGTCTGGCCCAAGTCGTGACGGCCGGTGCTATTGGCAAAGATTTGGAACATGGCAAAGCTGCCGAAGAAATCACCATCGAATCATACAAAACATACAACTACTCGCGTGCGAAAGCGCCAGAAATCCGGTTCTCAAATCCAACAGAGAGACTATCGACCACTCCCTGAGCACGGTACCAAGATCATCATGCTCTCCCACATGGTACTGATACACCACATGTGAAAATTCGTTCGTCGCCTCAACGCAAGCAGAGGTCACCACGATGTGAAAATCCTCTGGGGTGTGATATCACCAATTCTGTAAGAAATAATATTCCGAATAAATTTCCAGAAACTATTGAGGATTTCTTTTCACTCCGTAGGTATAAATGACTCCCTCCTGTCGCCTTGCAATCGTAGTTCACAACTCCGAGTTTACTACCATTGAGAACTCACATTACACATCACATCACAATCAAAGTTCACCTCACACAAATTACACTTCACATCACAATCTCACATCACAACCTCACACTTCACATCCCATCCAAACCTCACAATGCTGTGGTTTCACCTCCTCATGATGGCGGTGATGTCGGCCAACGCGGCCATCATCACCTTGATCAAAGACGAGCCAGCCCGCCGCGTGTTTCCCATCCGCCATCCCATGGAGGTGGGGGACACGCTCGCGACGCTCAATGAGGGTCTGGGACCCCGCGACCCTCTCGCTCCCCACTTCACGGCCACGGTGGAAGGTCCCGTTGCTGCCTCGGTCGGCGTCCCGGAAACTCTCACGGCTTGCGACGACGCCCTTGCTCCGCACTTCACCGCGGCGGTGGACGGCCCCGTCGCCGTGCCGCAGACCCTCGCGGCCCGCGATGCCCTCCCCCTGATGCCGCATTTCACCGCCACCGTCTCCAACAGCCCCGTGACGACCAACATCCTGGACGCCACCACCTTCGTCACGGGCACGCGCATCAGCATCGCAGTGAGCGCCAGCATCACGTCCGCCAGCATCACGTCCGCCGAGATCACGTCCGCCGAGATCACGTCCGCCGCCGTCGCCGCTGCGACCTCCGGAAAGCACCTCCCCAGCTTCATGGAGATGTACGAGCACGCCAGGGCCGCCCTTCTCCGAGGCGACCACCCCGGTGCGCCCGAGGGGGAGCTGCACGAATTCCGCCTGCCGACCGCGCCGCACAACTTGGACCTTTCGCCCTCGAGCACGCTGCGCACGGCGACGGCGGGTGCTTCGGGTGGGGATGAGACCTCTGGGACGGCGGTGGGGAGGAATTTTTGGGTGGGGCCCGTGGTCGCGAGGGCCGCGGAGGAGGGAGGAGGAGAGGGAAATGGAAGTGGAGGCGGCGCGGTAGAGGCCACGATGACGATGACGATGACGATGGCGACGACGGTGAGCGGCACCTCCGCGAAGGCGGCTGCGGCGCCGGAGATGACGAGGCAGCATGGTCGGTTCGGGCGTTGGGGTACGGGGGATCTGGATGAGAATGGGGATGAGATTGAGGAGTGATGAGGTGGGAAGGTCGAGGAGAGGTTGACGTCACGGGGAAGGTTGAGGCGAGAGAGAGGTTTTGGGGGGGGGGGAAGTGGAAGCGGGATGATGGCGCGGCGCGGTTGCGAATTATGATACACACTCGTTATTTCATGGATAGAATTATACACACGCCCGTTTGGACTTGCTTCTTTCCTTTGTGGATGTGTATCGAATGGTTGACACACTATTTGAGGAACAGTCCCATGACGAATCTGACATTCGATCGCCCCGATGACTAATTCAATGAGCGATCAATGTCACACGGGCACGCCTATGCACAAGACGAGTGTTGTCCGTGGAGAAGGGGCGTGACGCTCGTTGCGCGGTGGTGCTCCCATCCGATTCTTAATTCATACTATCTATATACAAAGAACTTTCTAGACAACAAAAAAATCAAACGCCGGGCCGGAAGATGATGAAACCCCGATTCTGCAGAAAATCCCAACATGATTGGAGAGGAAAAAGGAACAGCGGCGCGGCTACAGGTTGACACGTTGAGTGGACCCGGACTCCTTATTGCAGGAGAAAGAAAAAAAACAAAACCACACAATTCTGTGAACCCGAAAAGAACGCCTGGTTTGTGGAATGTGATGCCTTCTTCTAAAACAAACCATCAATCTCGCCGGTCTTTCCATCGATCTCCACGTTCAAGTAACCAGGCGCCGTGGGTAGACCAGGGATGGTCTGGATATCCGCGGCGAGAGCGTAGAGGTAACCCGCACCGGCAGCGAGACGCACGTCACGGATCGGGACGTCAAAGCCGGATGGCGCGCCCTTGAGGGCAGGGTCGTGGGAGATGCTGTATTGGGTCTTGGCGATGCAGACGGGGAGGTGGGAGAAGCCTTGAGCGGTGTAGGTGGCGAGTTTACGCTCGGCGATGGGCGAGAGGGAGATGGTGGCGGCGCCGTACATGTCTCGGCAGATGGTGAGGAGGCGCTGGTAAATGGCGGAGTCTTGGATGGCCGGGGCGGCGGCGGCGTCGGTGGAGGTGGTTTTCGAGGGCTCAGCGGTGTAGAGGAGGTGGAATTTGCTGGCGTCGGCCTTCTCGGCGGCGGAGATGACGCCCTTGGCGAGATCGACGGCACCCTTTCCACCCTCGGCCCAGTGATTGGCAGAGATGGCGTCTTCGGCGCCTGCAGCGAGAGCCTCTTCGCGGATGACTTGGACTTCAGCCTCGGTGTCAGTCTCGAACTTGTTGATGGCAACCACGACGTTGACGCCGTAAGACTTGGCGTTGGCGATGTGCTTGGCCAGGTTGACACAACCCTTGCGGAGGATGTCGACGTTCTCAGTGCGGTAGACCTCGTGGAGTTGGGCGCCAGGGGTGATCTCAGGGCCACCGCCGTGAACCTTGAGAGCACGAACCGTAGCAACAATCACAACAACATCGGGTACAAGGCCGGAAGCGCGGCACTTAATGTTCATGAAACGCTCACCACCCATGGTGAAGTCGAAGCCGGCCTCGGTGACGACGAAACCCACCTTGTCATTGCGCTCAGCATCTTCTTCCGGTTCGGTACCAGCAAGCTTGAGCGCAACACGGTCGGCGATGATGGAGCTGTTGCCGATGGAGATGTTGGCGAATGGACCAGCGTGGACAAATACTGGAGTACCCTCCAATGTTTGCATCATGTTGGGCTTAACGGCGTCCTTCATGAGCGTGGCGAGAGCGCCTGCGACACCCAGATCATCCGCAGTGACCGGGTCACCAGCGCGTGATGAGGCAACGACCATGCGGCCGAGACGATCACGCATGTCGGAAAGATCAGTGGATAGAGCGAGAACAGCCATACATTCCGAAGCCACGGAGATATCGAAACCGGTGGCTCGTGGGGCAATCTTGCTTTCAGTTGGAGCTTGACCAATGGTAATTCCACGGAGATGCCTGTCGTTGACGTCAAGAACACGTCTCCAGGTGATGGTCTCAGGGTCAATGTCCAAGCGAGCGAATTTGGTGATCTCTTCCTCGGTCAATTCATCTGGGTTGGTCTTGTTGATACCGAACTTTTGCAATCGCTTGATCATTGAAGGAAGGAAAGTTCGCTTGCCCTTCTTGGCAGGTACCAATCGCTTGTAAAGGGGACCAGTCTTTTGGGTGTCTTCGTGGAACATACGCGTGTCGATGGCGGCAGCGAGCAAGTTGTTGGCAGCAGTGATGGCGTGAATGTCACCAGTCAAGTGAAGGTTGAACTCCTCCATGGGTATGACCTGACTGTAACCACCGCCTGCTGCACCACCCTTGATACCGAATGTGGGACCCTGGGAAGGTTGACGGACGTTTGCAAAGGCAATACGTCCTAGCTGACCTGACAGCGCCTGAGTAAGACCGATGGTGGTGGTACTCTTTCCTTCACCGAGCGGTGTGGGAGTGATGCCAGCAACGAGAATGTATCGACCATCTCGTCGGTGCTCCAGCCGTCCGAGAACATCCAAGGAAACCTTGGCTTTGTATGCACCGTACGGCTCTAGCTCGTGAGGAGCGATGCCGATTTCTGACGCGAGCTTGGTGATGAGTTTGGGTCGTTGGGCACGCGAGACAGCGATATCCGAAGGAACTGGCTGGAGGAGCTTGAGCGGAAGGGGTCTGATCGAGCGGTCCTTTTGGCGCGCGGCTGCAGCGTCAGCGGCAGCAACGGTGTTGGAAAGAAGCATAGCAACGGTCATCGGACCAACTCCGCCAGGCACAGGAGTGATTTGGCTGGCAACCTCAACAGCAGATTCGAAGTCAACATCACCAACCAAGCGGGTACCGGACTTCTTGGTGTCATCTGGAATGGCATTCGTGCCAACATCGATGACAACTGCTCCGGCCTTGAGCCATTCGCCCTTGACGAGGCCAGGTTTGCCAATGGCGGCAATGACAATGTCACCCTGCTTGACAATCTCGGGAAGGTTTTGAGTCTTGGAATGGCAGACAGTGACGGTTGCGTCCGCATTGCGTAGCAGGTAGCTGACGGGAGCTCCAACAATATCAGATCGTCCAATGACCACAGCATTTTTGCCCTTGGGGTCAACGCCGGCCTCCTTCAACAACACCATGACACCCTTGGGAGTGCAAGGGAGGAACAACGGCTTGCCTCCCTTCTTGGCAAGCTCACCGATGTTGCTTGCGCCAAAGCCGTCCACATCCTTCTCGTCTGCGACCGCGCTGGTGATGGTGTACTCGTCGATGTGGGAAGGGAGAGGCAGTTGTACGAGCAGACCGTGAACGCTGTTGTCCCAGTTGAACTCTTCGATTTTTTGCAACAACTCCTGCTCGGTGATGGACTCGTCATATTTCTCAAGCTTGCAGGTGATGTTGGCCTCCTCGGCAGCCTTGAGCTTCATGCGAACATAGGTGGAGCTGTCACCGCGATCGCCGACCTGGACGATGACCAGGCTTGGCTTGTAGCGAGCATTCTTGGATTGCTTCTCGGCAATATCCTTGGAGATTTGGTCCCGGATCGTTTTGGCGATGGCCGTGCCGTCAATTTTGGTGGCCGGCATGGCGTTGACTGTGGTGGAGGAAAACGAGGATGGCGATGAGGAGGAAAAGTGACGAACAGCAAGAGGCGACGACGAAGGGTGTGATGCCGTCAGAGAGCCTCTTAAGGTAGAGAGAGAAGAGGCTGATCGGAGACCGGCGTGCGATTTATTATGTGGGGCAGCGAAGGCGGAGGAGGAGGAGGAGGAAGCAGTAGTGAGGGAAAATGGCAAACGAGACCGAGTGGAGTTGGCTCTGGTGCCCGGCCGAACAAGGACTAATCGCGGACAAACTCGGGGAGACAAATGGACGGCGGGAGAAGAGGTTGAAGCGATTGCTGTCGACGACTTGGGAAGAGCAGTCGTTTCGTTAATAGATGATTTGTTGTTGGCGATGCCGTTTGAATTGGCACTGTAATGGCCCGCAGTCTTGGTGGTTGTGATACCCCGCTGCTGTTGGACAATTATCGTGCATTGCCGGTGACGTGAGGGTCCAGCGGCAGCAGCAGCAGCAACGGCCGAAGCCAATGGCTGAGCTTTTGCTGCAGAACGCATGCTGCTGTCTGTCAATCGGGTACCAGGTGTACAAGAAGATGTATGTATGCCAAACAACAAAAGCCTTGTCGATTCGCTTGGCTTTTCTGTGCTCTCCGTCTGATTCCTCGTACTGGATGTTATACTGCGGGTTTGTCTACCAACCGATCATGCAGTGCAATGCGACGCGGATCAAAGCAGCACCTGGGCAGCACTGTTTCCGGCCGGTGGTTGTGCCGGCCAGTGTACTGTACAACCGGGGCAGATGGATGGAGCAAGCCAATGCTGACTGAGCGACGTCGGAGTCCTGCTCAGCTCGGAGTTTCGAGGAGGATGATGTGCAGAAGAAGGACGAGTAGTAAGATTCACAGCGGATCAATGCGACTCCCAAAGGCGATGATGGGCTTGATTATCATTGATGAAATGGACCGCACATACTCTGGTCGCTACCTAGCTACTGTAGGTAATAGTGAAAATGGCCACTACCTAGTACAGTACTGGACAGAATGCGAATGTTGAGGACGAACCCGTGCCCTGAACCGTAATGGCTTATGCCCGTGTGAGCAAAACTTTTTTTTCCTTTGGCGCGCACGCCCTTTCGCTGCACAGTCTGACACATGTGAGACTACTGTACCACGTACCTAGGTGTTGTGATGTCCGTGCTGCTTCTAAGGCTTGCACATCACCGTCGTCGTCATCATCACTGACTCGCTGTCTTCAGAGGGATAACCATATCCTCCATAAAGACCGTCACCAGCCCTGGACGTGACGCTAATCAATGACTCACCCAGACTTCCAATGATATTATAATTATATTATGGGCGATCTAACGGCGAGAGATCATGCGGACGACCCCCTCAGCAGTCATAGAGGTATTGTATTGTAGTATAGAGACAACTCCACACAAACCTTTCAAGTGTACTGCAGACGGTATCATCACCACCGCGTTGCAGGCGACGGCTTTCCTTCTCTTGACTCACACGTATAGCCCGACGTAGATGATGCACTCCACCTGCAATTTGGCCTGCCGCGGGGGTGAGTCATCAAACGTGCGCCAAGATTTCGGCGGAGGCGGGAGGTTTCCTGCACAGTGCGGGCACATAGAAAGTGCTGAAGTGAAGCGTAGCGTGGAAAGGTGGGTCTCTCGATACAGCATATACCACTGCCCAAGCGTGGTGGCATCGCAATTCGCATATCGATCGAGCAGCAGCCGGCAACTTCAGTCTGCTCCGTCGCGTCAATATCACATACACACACACACACAGCAAGCATGAGACCGATCCTCTTGCAAGGGCACGAGCGTGCGCTCACCCAAGTCAAGTTCGTACTCCGTCGCCGCCAGTCCAACCACGTCTCCCGAATCCTCTCACTCACATAATCGCATTTTAGATTCTCCAAGGAAGGTGACTTGATCTTCTCCGTCAGCAAAGATCACGTTGTCTGCGCATGGTACAGCGCCAACGGCGAACGATTCGGCACATTCAAAGGACACCAGGGTGCGCTATGGACGGTGGATGTCGACCCTCACACAACTCTGCTGGCTACTGGAGGCGCCGACAACACTTTGCGGTTATGGGAGGTCAAGACCGGAAAACTGTTGAAGACATGGGAATACGCCACCTCCATCAAGCGATGTGAATTCTCCGAGGACGGCCGACAGCTGCTCGGCGTGACGGAGAAGCGTTCAGGACAACTCAGCACCGTGTACGTCTACGACATCAACCCCGACCCGACCGCCGAGCAGGCCACGGAGGAGAGCCTCCGGATCGTCGTCGACGACATCCCCAAAGTCACCGTCGCCGGCTTCTCCTACCTCAACAAATTCATCATCACCGGCCACGAGGACGGCAGCGTGACGCAATACGACGCCAAAACCGGCGAAGAGATCCTCCACACCTTCCCGCACGAAGAGAACATGCAAGTGACCGACCTCCAATGGAGCGCCGACCGCACCTACTTCATCACCGCGTCCAAGGACAAGACCGCCAAACTGCAGGACAGCAAGACTCTCGAGGTCCTGAAAACCTACGTCGCCGACACGCCGCTCAACAGCGCCGCCATCACCCCGGACCCCACCCAATTCGTCATCCTCGGCGGCGGCCAGGCCGCCATGGACGTCACCACCACATCGGCGCGGCAGGGGAAGTTCGAGGCGCGGTTCTACCACAAGATCTTCGAGGAGGAGATCGGTCGCGTGCGCGGCCACTTCGGCCCGCTGAATTACGTCGCCGTCGACCCCACCGGCAAGTGCTATTGCAGCGGCGGTGAGGACGGTTACGTCCGCGTGCACCACTTCGATCCCCCGTACTTCGACTTCAAATTCGAGGTCGAGCGGGAGAGGGAGAGGATGTGAAGGAGGGAATCGCGGGGGTTCCATTGAGAAATCTGGGAGTCTTTCGTCAAAAACGGGCGATGTATCCCGTGGCAGAGGACGATGGGTTCCTCTTCGATTAGAAACGCACGAAGACGAGGATCCACGAAATAGGAAGCAAATCTTATGTGTGTGCGGTGAACGAGCACAATTCCCCCGCCAATGTTTTTAGATGGCGGAAAAGGGAATATATGCGGCGGTGGTGGCGATAGTGGTCATGACATAGCACGGCGTTTCCGGCGCTCGGAATCAAAGAGAAAGATCAAATCCCGGTTTTCTTCTTCATTGCTCCTGTCTCTGGCCGATCGTTCCCTTTTCATTCCCATGTCTCGTCGATCGTTCATCGTTCATCGTCACCTCCCATCCAACGCCGCGTTTTCCATCATCTCGAACACATTCGTGAGCGTTTCGAACCCTCAACACTCGAGTACCTAGCAGCAGGAGTCGCGTGTGCGGTCCTCGCGACAATTCCGTCCTTTCGTCCCCAATGTATGTCTGGGCCACAGCTGATCATTCAAGCTCACCTGCGGTTTGCTGCAGCAGCAGGGACTTCTGGAATTGCCCGACGGCAATTTCGTATTCGGAGGTTTTCACCGCGCCGGCGGACCAGAGCATTGTGGCTTGGACGATGGCCGGTCTGGGGTGTTTGGGGTTTCGGCTGGGATGGTGATGATGGCGATGTTTGGGATGCGTCGGCGGGTCGGTTGTTCTTTCAGAGGTGGATTGGGTCCCGGGTTCGGTATTCGATCTGCTCGCTTGAGCTCTCCGTCCCGATGGTAGGGTTGAGGTCGTCGTCGCCGCTGGGGAGGATCTCGTTCGAGTGGGTGACCATTTCACATCGCCGATGATGTTCACCCATGCTCCGACCGTGACGAGCTCGTGGTCGAGGGTGGAGAGGATCTCGGAGACATCTGCGATGACAGCTGTGCGGATGGCACCGTCTCGCGTTTCACTCTTGCATTCATTGTCGTCGTCTTTCGATCGCTGCTGCTGTTTTTCTTGATTTTGTTGCTCGAGCTCAGAGGATTGAGTCGTGGCAGGGAATTTCGTCCGCAAGACCAACTGTGCTCGAGATGCTCTGTATTCTTGCACGCAGCCGAGGAAGCGGATCTTCGAACCTGCTGGTTGCAATGGGACTTGGTCGAGGAGGACCAGTGTTGTCGGACGAGGGCGGAAGTTGCGTTGGTCGGATGCTGACATCGGAACGAACTTCTGGGCATTTGATTTTGTTGGTAAACGCAGATATCATCAAATTTTGTGATTCTCGGTCGCTGTATTCATCTTTGAGACGGCATGGCGAGTGGTGATTTCACATGATGCAATATTCGCGATCTTCGAGCTTTCGATCAAATTGTTCTTAGAGCGACGGTTGTGGAGGGTCGAGGATGACTGCAAGACCATATTCCTGAGTGAGACATGCCAACTCACTCGAAATTCATCTTAACTCTCCACTGCCTTGTACATCACATGCACGAACAACATCGAATTCCATAATCAAGATGCATGTAGGCAAGATGAGCAGATCCACAGGCACTCACTCTCAGATAGGCAGGCACTAGTCCGCTTACGGTCAAGTGGCATGTTCAGTTGGCCCGCTGGTGGGATGGGAGCAACGTCACGAATCCAAACGCCCGTGTGACGACTTCTGAGTGCTGAACAGCCTTGTAATCTCTCCCCTCTTCGGATCCGCTTGGTTATCTTTTGCTCTATACCCGCGAACACAAGGCACCAAATCACGACCTGATCCGATTCACCCTAAGTGCTCGTTCCGGAATCCACCACCAGAAAGGTACCGATATAAGAAAAGTTCGCGCGGTGCACTCGGCACAGGCAGCTGCCTGGTTCATTCCCGCCGCCGACTCCAACCAGTCCATCTCTTCGACTTGCGCCGGAATTGGTCAAACTCTGCGATTGTCTCAACAAGGATCGTTTTTGCAGCGAGAACAACTCGAGATCGCCCAGCACTTCGTGTTCAGCCCTCCAGAGGTTCATCGCGACCATCAACCCACTCGCTGCCGGCTCCACCCATCGATCTAGCCAGCCAGGCTACTCGACTGCAGACACATCGCCAGGATGTCTGGCTGGGGCTTCAACCTTTTTGGAGGCGGTAGTAGCGGTGGTACCGCCGCGGCGAAGAAGAATGCACCAAAGGAGGCGATCCTCAAACTACGGAGCACATTGGAAATGCTGTCGAAGCGGGAGAAACATTTACAAAATTTGATGGATGAACAGGATGCGCTGGCACGAAAGTACATCAGCACGAATAAGACAGGTGAGTTGGGTCTTCTCCCTTCTTGGTGGCGTGGGAAGTGTCTCTGTCGTAAAGACCGTGCGCCAGTGGGACAAAATCTACGGATTGAACAGGACACTTCAGCTAGCCGCGCATCTTTGACATTCTAGCTCCGGAATGTTCTTTTGGATTTCTCAACTAACCACACTTCATTGTCAAAACAGCGGCGAAAGCGGCGCTCACGCGGAAGAAGGCCCACGAAAACGCCCTCTCACAAACGCACGCACAGATGATGACGGTCGAACGGGAGATCTTCTCCATCGAAGCGGCCAACATCAACAAAGAGACATTCGAGGCTATGAATGGCGCCAAGGTCGCCATGAAGAACATCCACGGCGGTCTCACTATCGACAAGGTCGATCAGACTATGGAGGACCTCCGCGAGCAACACGATATCGGCCAGCAGATCTCCGAAGCCATCACCTCGGGCAACACGATGCAAGGCATCGACGAGGACGAGCTGGATGAGGAACTGGCAATGTTACAGCAGGAGGAGCTGGACGCCAAGATGTTGAAATCGGGGAGCGTACCTGTATCAGACCGGATACATTCGCTGCCGAACGCGGCCAACGGAACACGTAAGTCTCCTGCCACACTTCTTCTCGGGGAATTTCCTCGAGGTTCTATCATTTTGTTTGCTAACGAGCCCGATGCTGCAGTCGTCTCAAGCAAACCACAGAAACAACAGGAGGAAGACGACGAGGAGGAGGAATTACGGAAACTCCAGGCGGAAATGGCCATGTAAATCGCAAGCGAACACACACACACACACACACACACACATTCCCACTCTCGATTTGCATGTCATGGTTCTTTTTATATGATAATACCTCACGCAGCTCCCACAATTTGACGTTTATGATCGTTGATTTTCCTCCGAAGCGTATGCTTGAGAACATAGCAAGGAGGCGAGCTTCGATGCCCGCTTCATTTCACGTGTGCAGTGGTTTTTTCTCCTGCATGCAAGCTTGATGTGACCGCATTCCCATGTCCTTGTCAAGTCTTGCATCCAGATACTCGAACAGACACTTCCATCAAACAGGACACAGAACTTCACGCTTTGAACACGCCTCAAAATAGGGTGTTTCCAATATCTCTCCGACGTGCACAGGTTGAGGAAGTAATTTTGGTAACCCTAATGATCGTCACGCGACCTTTCGACATGTAAGATTCCTCAAACGGGAGGACAAGAGACGTCCTGGCTCTAACCGTGTTCTTCACCTCCGACAAATATATCCGGACATCCAACCAAACTACACACTTGCACTCTCACAGTCGCAACGGGTGAGATGATCAAAGCCGCCGCCCTTCTCCTCTCCACGATCAACACCAACGCCGACGGGTTGAAGCCGACCGACCGTCGGCAAGGGGAAAACCGCGCCAGTGACTAAAAGTTATTCACCTCACCTGAGTGTCGTCCATCTGACCTCGGGAGATGTCGGCGGCGACGGCGGCGGCGGTTGGGCTAGGATTGTATAATGGGATTGGCATCTTGAAACACAGTCTATATTCCTCCTTGTTCGCACGATTTCTCGGCGACCGTTCGTTGGTGGGTTCGGCTCGGTGACATCAGAATTTCGCTGGCGGGCGATTTTGGGCAGGATTTTGGTGGATTTATTGCTACCTAGTTACTGTTTTTTTGCGGTCACCTTTGGGTCCAAGAAACGGATACGATCGATCAGCAGGGCCTTTCGATGCCTGCGCTCGGTGCGGGAAGTGACCACGAAAGGTCTTCGCTGTTTACATAGGTAGTTTGATGATCACCGTGGAATGGTTCGAGGATTTCCAACACGGGACTGTGGTTTGTGGCCGTTGGTCCAGCGTCTCGACCGAACGAACGCTCACAGGGCTAAATAACGGGGGAGGGTCCGCCTCATGATTTTCCCCGCGGTTTCTCATCACCGCGCGCCGCTCACGTAATTTCCATGGACTTGAGCGCCGGTTCGGCCGCAACGCAGCCCAATCTCTCGGCCCAGGAGCCCCCCCTCTTCGACTCGCGGTAGTTCGTCCCGTTCTCATTTACTGTGCGCGGGCCGTCCGCGACCACCACGTCGTCACGGGAGAGAAAAGCAGCAAGGCAGACACATGCACAGTGTTGTGATGGAACATTCAACAAACGACTCCATACGAGAACATCGACTTCACATTCGGAAAAGCACCTCACCCCGCGCCGCCGCCGCCGCCGCCAACGGGCTGGGCCTCATCAAGTCGCGAAACGAAAAAGAGAGCAAAAGCCCGCCGCCCGCCCCGCGCAAGGGCCCGAAACACGTAATTCCGAGGTCGGCGATTGGCCAGCGATAAGGGAAATCGGTCGTGCGACCACCCAACAACCCAACGCGGCGGGGTGAAGGATTCTCGGCACGAGAAGAATAGTAACAACTAACGGGCAAAATCGCTTGTTCGTTCTGGTGTTATTGTGGTGACTGTGGCGGTGCACATCTGTTGCTGCTGCTGCAGGCACGTCCCTTGAACCGTATGCTATTTGCACGGCATCACTTGGCAGCGTTGAGGCTCTTTCATCAATTCATGGGCTCGATCTGGGACACGCGTGAGGGCATTGTGCTTCATGGCTGGTTTCCAATCAAGATCTTATCGAATCTGTTGTTGTTCCTTTGTTCGACTCCCTCACAAAGCCTGTTGACGTAGCCTGCCCAAAGAGGACAAAGCTCCCTTATCAACGCACTCTTCAAAGATCCATCACAATCAAGATCAACACAGAAGCAAAAAAAAGAAAGAAAGAAAGAAAGTATGACTGCCCTGCCCTTTCACCACGTGCTCACGTCGCCTCCCATCAACCTGAGCGTCTGGAACGAATTCCCATCAAACCCGCAATAATTCGAAGCGATGCCCTTTGACACCGAAGGATTGCGGCGGGGGGAGGAAATGGAAACAGGCGTTCGGGACGTCACAAGCAATAGATAAGGAAGTATCGAACCGTACCGCCTGTGCCACCCACCACGTGTGATAAGAGTGACGCGGCGAAGACTGATGACGAGCACTGACGCTTGATGATATGTCCGCCCTCCCTCACAGTTCCCTCGTCGTTCTGGCGCACGCGACAGCCAGGGTGGGTTCGATGCAGGGCGCGGCCGTTGGAGGATCCTGTAGAGCCTCTTCCCTCTTTGATGCTTCGCCCGCGATGTGATGCTGAAGGGAGATCCGATGTTGGTTCTGATCCCGCTCGATGAAAGGATAAGGCTGAGGCTGAACTTGCGCCTCATTTGCGCGACTTATCGATGCAGTACAAGCCTACCTCTTCCTGCGAACGTTCTCGCCAGAGGATCCTCTCCATCACATCTCCTTGATGGGATCTCGTGGGGTTCTGCGACTTTTTCCGCGATGCGAATTGGAGTCCGTGAGCGTGGGAACAGACCTCTCGAGACGAGATTTCAGCCACCATTCGCGGCCCCCATGGTTGGAATATCTGTTCTCCTCGGAGGACTGCCCGCGAAGGTACGCGAGAGCATTTTCAACATCAATCGAAAGCGCTTCTGGACGGAAATATCAATTGTGTTGCGGTTGAAGATCCGACGCATGTTGGATCGCCGACGTAACCGTACATGCGATGTGAAAGTGCAGCTGCAGTCGCACGGAGCTGTCGATATGTATAGATCCGCGCGCCAAATTTACCACTTCCAGACCCAGGCTCACAGCTCCGATAACAACCTGGGAATGTTTGAGGCGTCTAGTGTGCTCTCGTGAACAGGACCACCCGAGTGTGAATCACCGCCTGTTCTGGTCTGGTCTAGTCTGGTTGGAAGTCTCAGCGGTGTAGTATCGTGTAGGTAATACGTGAAATGGGCAATTTTTAGAGTCATTCGACACAAGACACACACCCACACCCACACACAAGCCACTACTGATTGCTACGATACAAGCCACACCTTCACACTTGCACGCGCGCCCACCCACCCATCACACGAGGGCAACAGCCGAGCCCCGGCGGACTCACACGAACACACCCGCATTTCGAAACCACATTTTATCTAGTGCTGCTCTCTGGACTGATTTCCCTACACACTCCAGGGCTACGACAGTGCACCGTCCTGAGGTAGTGGAAGGGGAGAATCGAGATGTGAATTCTCTCAAAAAAATACGAGCAATACTGCTCCAGAGGCAGATGTGTTGCCTTTCACTCCTCGTAGGCATTTCAGTAATCGATAATGACGGTGGGGAGAAGGAACGGGACGGGAGACCTGCTATCTACCTCCCTAGGTATGTAGAGGGAAACGGGAAAGGACCACTACCTGGGAAATGTACAGGATGTACCTGGATGACAACGGGGGTGCTCCGTATGTATGTTTATGATCATTTCTGGGGCTTGCATGGGTTTAGCTAGGTATTTTATTCTTCCTAGCTTCGGGGGTGTGATTATTCGTTTCCTCGTTGGTCGGCCGGCCGTCGGAGGTGACAAGAGGCAGCCTCTCACTCACTCACTCACTCTCTCCCGTAAGAGTGCCCTCCCACAACAGAGAGAGCCAGAGAGTGTGAGGGTGCGTGTGAGAGGGCCGTACGGGCGATAAGTAATAAACGATAAGTAATAACAATCGAAAAAAGGACTCTCTCACACACTACACACTACTACACACACACTCACGTTTCCTATTCCCTCGGCGTGTGCCCGCCTTTTTGGTGAACCCTCTTCCCCAACCTTACCGCCGCCGGTCGTCGTGGTGGTGGTGCTCGATCTTTATATCTCTCGTCCCTCTTCCCACTTGCTCTCGATCTTCCTTTTCCCCCTTCTCCACTTCCTCTCAAACATTATTGTTCGCAATTCCTCCTCGTTGCTGTCAGATTCGTGCGATCGCAGCGCTGTGCTTCCTTGTTGAACCTCTTTAGACATCTCCGTCTGAACATTCCCGCCATTGGAAATTCCTCCACCCCGCCAAATCTCCCTCACAACCCCCCAGAATTTCATTCTTCAAAATGGTGCGCACGCGACGATACTCCTCAACCTTTCCAATGGCCGTGTTCCGCGGTCAAACGAATCGAGACTGACAGGCGATCTTCTTGCGATCACAGGCTACCGTAAGCCCTTACATCTCAAACACCGCCAACGTAAGTATTCTCTCCCACAAACCTCTTATCTCTCTCTCTCCCTCTCGAAGTGCTCTCCTGCGTGGAGTTGCTGCTGTTCTACATCGTCTCTCTGGCGTGCCTGTTCAGCTGCTCCGAGAGAGTGGATGTACTGACAAAACCTCGCGAATTTCAATCTGACTCATCCTCATAGCTTCAAAAATACCTTTCGCTCCCGCAAAAAGGCAAGATCATTGCGGAGTACGTCTGGATTGACTCCACCGGTGGCACTCGCTCCAAGTCAAGAGTAGGTCATTTTCCCTTCTGCCCTCCGATATGATTGCCGCAGTCGTCAGCAATCCCATGGTTGTCCATATCTTGTTACCACTGCCTCTCACTCGACAAGCGGCAAACAAACGGGTTTCGCACAGCCACAGATAGGATTCGGCTATTGGCGGTAATCGGCGCAAGGCTCACGAGCGAGACACGACTTTCCAATACGTTACACTCGCTGTCACTCGTCCAATCGCAATCATACACCTCGGCGCAGCTTCGGGCCTGCTTATCTATGACTCTGCACATTATTACGTGTTCCACCGTCATTGCCCAGCAAACGCGCCTTGGGAGAGAGTCGGACTTTGCCCGCTCGTCACGCGTTTCCCACCCCGCGTTTTCCCCGATCGTCGGCTGGATGGTTGCGGCTCTCAATACAATCATTAATTGATATTGCCAATTCGACACGTGAGAGCTCCGCTGACGAGAAACCTCACAACAGACTCTCCCCAAATACCCCGACTCAGTCAAGGAGCTTCCAGAATGGAACTTCGACGGTTCCTCCACTGGCCAAGCGCCTGGTGACAACTCAGATGTCTACCTTCGCCCATGCGCTTTCTACCCGGACCCTTTCCGCCTTGGTGACAACATCCTCGTCCTCTGTGAGACCTGGATGTCCGACGGTACCCCCAACGCCTTCAACTTCCGCCACGATGCCGCCGTCCTGATGGAGAAGAACGCCAGCCACGAGTTCTGGTTCGGTCTCGAGCAGGAATACACCCTCCTCGATGTCGACGGATGGCCATACGGCTGGCCTCGTGGTGGTTTCCCGGCTCCTCAGGGCCCCTACTACTGCGGTAACGGTGCCGGAAAGGTCTTCTGCCGTGACATTGTCGAGGCTCACTACAAGGCCTGCTTGTACGCCGAAATTGCCATCTCTGGTACCAACGCCGAGGTCATGCCCGCTCAGTGGGAGTACCAAGTCGGTCCCTGCACCGGCATTGATCGTGAGTCCTCCATCACGATCTATCGAAGCGCCTTTCACTGCAAGTGACGCTTTTCTTTCTTGCCTCGATCACTGACAATCTCTCAATATAGTCGCCGACCAACTGTGGATGTCTCGTTTCCTCCTCCACCGCGTCGCCGAGGAGTTCGGTGTCAAGATCACCTTCGCACCCAAGCCCATCCCTGGTGACTGGAACGGTGCCGGTCTTCACAGCAACGTTAGCACCAAGGCGATGCGTGAGGACGGCGGCATGAAGCACATCGAGGAGGCCATGACCAAGCTCGAGGCCCGCCACAAGGAGCACATGAAGGTTTACGGCGAGGGTAACGAGGCCCGTATGACCGGTGCCCACGAGACCGCCTCCTACGACAAGTTCACCTGGGGTATCGCCAACCGTGGTGCCTCTGTCCGTGTCAACCGCGCTTGCGCCGAGGAGGGCAAGGGTTACTTCGAGGACCGTCGCCCGGCCTCCAACGCTGACCCATACCAGATCACCGGCATGATCGTCGAGACGGTAAGTGCTCATGCATCACCTTCTGCACACTCAACATGACTTGCCTATCACCCCTTCAACATGCAATGTTGCGGGAACTCTCACTGACGTGTCATCTCTCCACAGCTCTGCGGTAAAGTCGAGGGCCATGACGTCTTTGCCAAGATCGCCAACACCGAGGTCAACGAGCTCGACACCAAGGTCACCACCTCCCTCCCATAGATTACCTCTCACGACACAATCCGTCCCTGAGAACGATAGATCGCTATGACCAACCAATGAAAACAAAAACCGAATCACACATACACACAAAAACAAGAGTCAAGGGACTAGGTGATGGCATGGGAAGGTGTTGACAGGAAGAGACAGAGCCACGTGCACAAGCGTTGGTAGTCGGTTCAGACGATTCATTTCGATCTCTCCCGACAACCTCGCTGTGTCCGTGGCCTCTAGGATAGGAAGACCAGTCGGTCGCAAGGATATCGATGACCCATGACCGCCAGAGAACCTTGCCGCCCGCAAATTTTCCGACGACGTGGCAGCTACGAGTGTCATCTCGTTCGCGTTGGCGGCATTTCCGTATCTGCTTTTTGGACAAGCATGATGATTGAAGGCTTAGGATTAGAAAACCTTTGATGCGATTTAGCACGACAATGAAATGAGAATGAACCCATTTTTACCCCACCTCAGAATCGAACAATTTTCCACTGTTGGATCGTCGTTCCGTGACATCTCTTTCGTGAATGACATACTTCACCTGGTCATCTCTCACTCTCACGCTCGCGGCGGAGAGTGAGAGATGACTTCCTTTCAAACGAAGTCGCCTTTCTGCGCCGGGTAGCGACAGAGAACATCAGTCCCTAGGTAGTCAGCAGGCAGTGTATCTACTACACGATGTTGAAATGGATCCGAAGATCCCGGATTTTTATCATCTCTGCTTCTGCGGGGAATGACTGTGATGATTCGGGCGGGCTGGTTGCCAGGCTGCTCATGATTATCATTATTGTTATTGTTATTATTATTCTTCATACGCTCCTATTGTTGTTTCCTCGCCGATACTTCTTCACTCTCGAACGATGAGATGCGGACGATGTGGTTTTCTTTTTGGGCCATCCGATTCTTTGTCGCCCTTTCTTTCGAGGACGTCATATCCGGAGCGAGCCTTAAGGTCTGAATCGCAAAGGAATGCGGCGCAGTGATGGGACGGCGTCATCTGCCAACGATTACTGTTGGTGGTGATAAAGCGAAAGACGCGAAATAGTCTTGATCGATGTCGGAAATAATAAGCATTTGTGGGGGCGGAGATGAGGTTTGGGCGGTCTTCTCACCACGAAAGTGAGGACGTTGGTCCGAAATTGATGAGGATTCATTCGTCCGGTCAGTCATTCGTCCGGATGTCAGGTCTAACCACGCATTTAAGGTAGGCAGATGCATGGAAAGAAACATGACGCAGTTCATGGATTGGCTGCAACGGAAGGATTCGTACAGCGGATGTGGAATAGCGCGATATGCAGAGCAGATGTCATGGACGGATTTAACGCGGAGACGACATGCTCGTGGTGAGGGACCTGCATGAGCCTCGAACATTCTTGTCCATCGTTGATGTTGAGCAACGCGTGCTTGGAACGTCATTTGTACGACGGATCAAAGATATAAAGATGGAGCTGATCCCCGGCAAGATGAGATTCGCTTCCAACAACATTCCCATCTCAATCACAAGACCCTCGAACGGGGATCAACAGATCACCACGTGAAAGACAAAACATCCACCGACACATCGCACATCACCAATCGCCCGTCCTCTCCCACGACAATGGCTATCGCACCGACGACTCCCTACCAGCCATACGCTGCCCTTCACAAGACCATCAAAGGACCCGGTGATGCCCGTCCCACCGCTGAACAGGTCATCCTCGACCGTTTCCCTCCACCGACGACATCCACAGGGCTGAAAGGCCGAGTGATCCTCATCACCGGCGCCTCGTCCGGGATCGGCGTCGAGACCGCCCGAGCACTCTACTCCGCCGGCGCCACGCTCTACCTCGGCGCGCGCGACCTCAAGAAGCTCCAAGCCGTGATCGACGACATCGTCTCCTCCCACAAGAAGAGCGACAACGATGCCAGCGGCACCTACACGCCTCCCGTCCCGGAGAAGCTCGAACTGCACCTCGACTCGCTCCCACAAATCCGGTCGGCGGCCGCCGAATTCCTCCAGCGCAGCAACTCCACTCTCCACGTCCTGATCAACAACGCCGGCGTGATGGCCTGCCCGCTGACCCGCACGAAGGACGGCCTCGAGCAGCAGATCGGCACGAACCACTTCGGCCACTTCCAGCTGTACACGCTGCTGGAGGGCGCCCTGCTGTCCGGCGCCGAGTCTTCCGGACAGCTCTCGCGCGTCGTGAACCTCTCCTCCATGGGCCACCGCATGGGCAGCGTGCGTCTGCCGGACTGGAACTTCACCGCCAACTCCACCAAGGCTAGCGACGGCAAGGAGACGAACTCGGACTACCACAAATGGGCCTCCTACGGCCAGTCCAAGACCGCCAACATCTGGATGGCCTCGGCCATTCACCGCCGCCACGGCACCGGCGGGAAACCCCTGCTCACCGGCTTCTCCGTGCACCCCGGCGGCATCAAGACCGAGCTGGGCCGGCATCTTGACGATGTGGAGGACGCCGCCTTGCTCAAAGACTCCGGGTACCTCGACGAGCTGAAGAGCATCCCGCAGGGCGCGGCGACGAGCGTGTGGGCGGCGGTGGCGGAGCATTTCGACGACCCCCGGAACGGCGGGAGATACCTGGAGGACGTCGGGGAGTCCGGGGCGGCGCCGCCGGGCGCGGAGGGCATGACGCCGGGCTATGCCGCGTGGGCGTACGATGAGGCGGGGGCGGAGGAGTTGTGGAGGATCAGCGTGGAGACGGTGAAGGAGAAGTGAGCGATGGGCATTCGGGGACCCTGATGTGGAGAGAGAGAGAGAGAGCACAGTGCGAGTCATCATCGCTTTAATCAATAGAGGGAAAGGTTAAATTATCATCGATTCATGTTCATCGGTCGATTTTCCGGTGTTTTTTTTACTAAAGAAGCTTCTCTCATCATCAATAGACCGTCAACTCGGGACACCCCTCACACCTCGGCGCCGAGAACCTCGTCTCGACATAGACCTTCTGCATACCGTCGGCCTTCCTCTCGAATTGCTCATACACCTTGGCGAGATCCTCCACGCGGACCCGATGAGTGACCATTTTCAACGGGTCGATTCCGCCCTCTTGAATCTTCTGGAGAAGGTCTTCCCAGTAGTAGTGGACGGGGGCTTGGCCGTTGCCGATGAAGCGGATGCCGCGTTCCATGAGGGAGCCGATGTTGAAGTGGTTCGTGCTGTCGGTAAGGGAATATGTCAGAGTCTGTCGGGTTTGTGAGGAAACTTTTATGGGGTTTTGGAAAGAGGAAGTAGAAGAAGAAGAGGAGGAGGAGGAGGAGGGACATACTAGCCGACGTAGACGCCGGTGATGCCCACGCGGCCGAAGTTCTTGACGCTTTCGATCATTTCGTTGAGGATCTCGCTCGTGTCGGTTTCGAGGCCGGTAGCCATTTCGATGGTGTGGGCCCAGCCTTTGGGATATTCACCTGTGTGGAAGAATTGTCACGGTTAGCGGATTTGGTGCTGATGCTGATGATTCATGTAATGTCATCTCCGTCCCGAACGCACCTGCAACGCACTCCAACGCAACATCTGGGCCCATCCCATCAGTCATCTCCTTGAGCTTCCAAACTACGGCCTTGGTGCCCTTGAGCTGCGAGAAGTCGAGCGTCTCGACTTTGGGGATTTTGCTCTTCACATAGTCCAGGCGCCAGTTCGAATCGATTACAATGACTCGGCTGGCACCGTTGAGGAACGCGAATTCCGCCGCCATTTGTCCGATCGGGCCCGCTCCCCACACAGCGACGACATCGCCTTCTTTGCAACCCGTATCAACAACACAGTTCCAGCTGGTGGCGATAACGTCCGAGAGGTACAGGGCCTTCTCATCCGGAACGTCATCTGGGATGGGCAGGAGGTTGACGGAGCCGTACGGGACACGCGTGTACTCGCTCTGACCACCTGCGAATCCACCCGTGAAGTGAGAGTATCCGAACATTCCCGCCGTGTTGCCACCGTACATGCCCTTTTCGATTTTGTTCGAGTTGGTCCGCTCGCATTGTGAGGAGAGCTTCTTGTCGCAGTACCGGCATGCCCCACACGCGATTTGGAAGCTGGCGACGACGCGTTGGCCCTTGGAAAGACCCTTGACCCCGGGACCCATGTCATCGACGATGCCGCAGAACTCGTGGCCGAGGATATCACCCTTCTCGAGCTCGACGATGGTGCCGTGGAGCAGGTGTAGATCGCTCCCGCATACGGTGCTGCCGGTGATTTTGAGAATCACGTCGTCGTCTTCGACGATGATGGGTTTGGGTACTTCGATGACTTCGACTTTGTTCTTGCCCATCCAGGCGAGTGCTTTCATCGTTTCTGTCGGGTGGCCATATTTGCTGCGATCGCGAGCTGGATTAGTGATGTCTTGTGCCGTGGTGGCGTTGTCGTTGTGTCCGAGGAATTGCTCGACTTTCGCGGCGACTTGGGAGAGTGCCATGTTGGGAGTTGAGATTGATTTTCTTGTCTCGATGAATCTGGTGATTGAGAGGGAGAGAGTGAATGTAAGGTTGGAGCAAGTGGAATGTGTTATGAGATACGACTACCTATTTACCTATTTACTCACCTACCTGCCTATCATACGTCTCGATGTCGTATCCCAACGGCGCTGTTTGGCATCATGATGCACAAGGAATGGTGTCGCGCGCGCATCATCGTCCTCTGTTCCTTCCATTTTCGGGGTCGGAAGGCAGCTTTCTGATGACAGCTCCCACGTCATGATGAGGCAAGAATTGTCCGGCGGGATATCAATGGATGGCTCAAGGTCAATGTATTTGATAATCGTATACATGAAGGTTGGTGAGTGGTAATTCCAGGAATGGTCTTCGCATGGAGTTCTCATGATGCTGCTCTCGCGATTCTTGTGCTTGATTGGGAAGTCGTCAAAACTACTTCCATCCCGGCCATAGATCTCGTCCGGCTGCGAGTCGAGAGAGGTTCAGATGGACGAGCATCGTGAACATGGAGTGGTGCCGAGAAATGGTAATCAGACAGCTCCATCGTACTGCCGCAAGACGTGTCGAATGAGAACGATTCAAAGTATATGTAGTCTCCAAAGAATATCTTGAAGTAATGTTGGACATTAAGGTGTTTTGGACATTTGCATCATTTATTGATTTTCGCGTCAAGAAGGGAACGCGCGCAAATGGGTGAGACATGTGCCGCCGATCACCGCCCTCCATTCCGCTCATCCGTATGGCCGATTACAGCACCATACTGCTCGTTCTCGAATGAAGGATAACTTATCGGACTGTACTGTAACATTCATGCTCTTCACGGAACGAAATAAGGAGTGATGATGTAGTATTTCTATGTGAGTGAATAGATCATCGCGGGACGCCTTCGCTGTTTGAAGTGGGCGGGAACATCACCAGTGCCACGACGAGAGATTGCTAGAGTCTTCCATCATCAATCTCTCCTGAAACCATGTATGCTGGATTCACTTGATCACAACACATGTATAATCCACGAACTATCTTGCTCTGGGCTCTATCTGGTCTCCTTGTCGCATTGGTGATGATGCAAATCCTGCGCCTTGCACCATTCAACACGCTGCGAACATCTTCCATTCCGACGCGCATCCCATCAATCACCAACAAGAGAGAGCTATTCAAAGCTCCATCAAGCCGAATAAGAGACGCGATTGAACAGGCCTCCGTTTCGTGTGCAAGCATCAGAATGTCCTCCACATCATCATCAGCACCAGCAGCAGCCGCCGCTACTTCTCAATCTTCGGATGAAAAGCAACAAGCGCAAGACTCATCACAGCCAGACAAACTTCCTCTCGGTCTGCCCGAACCTCCAAGCGCCGATGGCCCGATCAAGCTCGATGTCAGCACCGGCGAAAGCGTCTCCCTGGATGCACTAGGTCCCATGGTCGTCAACAAAGACGGCACGATTAGCCGTATCGCCAATTGGGACAAGATGGCCGCGATCGAGAAGCAGAATACGCTGAGGATCGTGGGCAAGCGGAATCAAGTACGGCTAGAGGCACTCAGGAAGCAGGAGGAAGAGAGGACGGAGGCGTGAAGCGACGTTTGTCCCACGATCACGATTATGATGGCGTTACTTGAATCGGTTCTTGGCCGATCGTCTTACAGTGTTGGAGATGTCCACGGCACTTCGATTCTATTTAATTATAGAGAGACAATTTGCGTTCAAAATGTATTGATCGTTGGCTCTCGTGGCGAGAGTCTCGTCTGTCGCATTGTGAGACTACGGGAGGCCGTGTCACTTGCGGTCTAGAAATTGTTCCAGACCAACGGCGCAGATGTCCGCTTTGGGACATTGACCAATTTAAATGTTTGTAAGGTCGGATTTTAAGGTGATAATTCCACGTCTCTCTCTCTCGAATTCCTCCACGACAACTTATCAACGCAAGCTGCTCGTGCAGATTATGGCCCTCCAGCAGCAGCTCCAGGAGCATCTCGACACAGCCTTGGGACTCTTCCGTGAATACTCTGAAAAGGCCGCTGTAGAAGGCCAGAAGCTCATCGCCAATGCGCCTCAGCATTTCCAAGACGTCAGCGAGAAAGTGAACGCCGAAAGTCACAAGCTCTGGGAGTCGATCCCACTCCACCACCGCAGCACAATCGAACAATATGCCGGTCAAGCTCGAGTCGTCGTCGACGACATTCTCGCCATCGAGCCCGGTTCGCTCAAAATCACATTGACCGGGCAGATCATCTTTGCAGCACTCATCGGCCTGCTCTCACTCACCATCTACCTCAAATGGACCCCCAAGCAGATCCATGATCCCCGGAAAAACCTCGCCGCTGGCGGCCCTGCCTCCCTGCCCGTCGAGCACGAAGATGCCCCGCCGATTCCTCCTCCGACGGAGGTTGTCGCACTATACGTCTACCCGATCAAGTCCTGCCGCGGCTTCCAAGTGAACTCCACCAGACTCCGCAAGTCCGGCCTGACGCTCGACCGCAACTGGATGTTCATCGACGCGAAGACCCGCAACTTCCTCACCATCCGGAGCGATCCCAACATGACCCTGATCAACACATCACTCGTTCCGGACCCAAAGGCCGCGCCCAACACGCCCCAATCCGAACTCCTCCGAATCTCCGTCCACGGCTCCAAAGAAGACACCGTCACCATCCCGGCCTACCCCACCCGCCCCTGGCTCGAGAAAAACACCGCCCTCGGCACCGCCACAATCTGGGAAGAACCCACCGAAGTCTGGGACTACCCCGAGACCATCAACGCCCTCTTCTCCAAATTCTTCTCCAAGCCCGTCCTTCTCGTCTACAAGGGCCCCTCGGCCCGACCCTGCAGCGTCAACGGCAGACCTGAACTCTACGGCTCCTCGGTGCCACACCACTTCGCCGACGTGATGAGCCTGACCATCGCCTCGGCGGCCTCCATCGCCGACCTGAACAAGCGTCTCGGCCGCAAGGGCCCCGACGCCTTCACCATCGAGCGCTTCCGGCCCAACATCGTGGTCCGCGGGGACCCCGCCGCGCCCTGGGAGGAAGACACCTGGAAACGCATCCGCATCTCCACCGTGCTGCGGGACGTCGAGGCGCTCTACAAGATCGACCTCGACGTCGTCGCCCGCTGCGCCCGCTGCCAGGTCCCCAACGTCGACCCCGACACGGCGGACAAACATCCGAAGGAGCCCTGGGGCACGCTGATGGGATTCCGACGCGTGGATGAGGGCGGCGCGGCCAAGTACAAGCCGTGTTTTGGAATGCTGTGCATCCCGCGCAATGAGGGCGTTGTCCAGGTCGGGGCGAAGTTGGAGGTGCTGGAGACGACGGGGCGGCATTTGTATAACGTGAGGGCTTTTGCGGATCTTTGATCGGTTTTCGAACTTGCCCTTTTCGTTCCTTTGCGGAGAAAAAGCCCCCCAAACTCAAAATGGGAGCGCTTCTTTCTTTTCTTCCCCCTGTTTTCGACTACTGTATGAGAAGAGAGAATTCAAATAAAGGATTATACTTTCAACGCCGTAACGGGGAGCTCACAGAATCGAAGCAAGAATGTGGATCACATATGGAGCAGTTGCAATTACGAATAGATACCCCTTTCGCAGATCGGTAAAACTATAGCAGAATCGTGTGTGGTGCGCGCATGCACGTCTATCCTAGGACGAATGATCGTTGTTCACTGTCTGTCGAAGACCTTTCAGTGGTAGGTCTACTGTGACGCAACCCTTCACATCATCCAGACACGCTTGGAACTCTGCATGTCCGAATGGTGGCGTTCCAATTGCGTGCCTTCACCTTGTTGTCCAGCTTGAGGCTTAATCACGAGTGACTGCGGATCCTCTCTACCCTCGCGGTCATGGTGAATGTTAAGGGGGGGAGCCTTCGTTGAAGGCTAAGCCATTTCATCCTACCATCCTACCATCCTCGTCACATCATGTTTTCCACCTCCTCGGCAGGACGAAACCACACATGTATATGATGCCTCCTCTTGTCCGAAAAGCCCGCCTATACCTCAGGTATCCCACCTCGGACTCGTTGCCTATTCCCTCCCTCATCATTTCCCTCCACGATCTCACTGAACAACCTTCTCAAAAGTCTCCCGGTTCACCGAACCGCCCTGCATCGCGGCCCGGACATTCCTCTTGAACCGCTCCCGATCGCTCATGAGGTCGTTCGCCGCCTCCTTGTTCAGCGGATCGCTCGCATTGGGCTCCAGGAACAGGAACTGGAGCCCGACGATCACGGCGTTCAGGTTGAGCACGGGCTTCCAGTCTTCGCGGAGGATGTTCAGGCAGACGTTCCCCTCGAGGTCGATGTTCGGGTGGTAGATCTTCTGCGTGCATTTGACCTTCGGCGGCTCGTGCGGGAAATTGGCCGGGATCGCAAACGTGAAGAGGAAAGTCCCGGACTTGTACAGGCCTTCGTCCGGTGTGAGGGTCAGCCGGAAGTTGAGGATGTCGTCGGGGTTGGGGAAGTCGGTGGTCATGGTGCTCCCCAGGGAGAGCTCGGAGAGATCTGAATCGCGAGGATTGAGGGGTCAGTTGTGAGGTTCTTCCTGTGATGGGATGACGGGAGTTTGTATCTTGCGATTTCCGACGCGGAGTGGGAGAGGAAACAAAACTCGCCTTTTTGTACGCGCAGTTGTGCGGCTGTGACTTTCTTCTTTTTGCTTTGGCCCGCTGCCGCCTCATTCTTCTGCTGCTCCTGCTTCATGCTCCATATCTTCAACATCGTGACGGTGGTGGTGGTGTGTGGCGTGGACGATCCACTCGTAGGTGATAACCAAAAGCAAGCAGAGTCCGTATTAAGACGGTCAGACGGCAGTAGGATGCTGGTGACAAATATAGACAGGTCACGATCCAGAAGTGGTAGAGTGAGGTATTGGTGATCAAGTTGTCAGTGGAAAGGTATAGAAATGTAGGAGCGCAAGGCGCAAAGCGATCGTCACACGAGCGAAGAAGCCCTCCAGGAACCACCCCAGTGATCGTCACCGCGATAGCGGCGATAGATGGCCCCCCACTTCCCCCGTACAGGGCCAGCGCCGCCGCAATGCAGGCAGCCACCACGCATCAAAGGTTGACATTCATCCACAATCAACGATACAAACGTCGATTGTTTTAGCCTTATGATGACAATGTGAAACCAGTGTATAACGGAAGTGATCTACAGACACAATGAATCGAGAAGTGTAATACGGAGATCGTAACATGGACCAAGGAGAAAAAGAGTCAAATTTGTTTCATCCTATCAAAGTAGTCCAGAAACGCCAATTGCGTATTGCTTCTCCTTAAAACTCCCGACGCGATCACTGCACTGTAATAAAATACAGTAAGGTCCAGAACCAGGACTTGATCAAAGCAAAAAAACGACATCACTCATATTGTTTCAATTTATTTTCCGTCGGAAGAGGGCAGTGAGAAGCGTACCCTTCAAACCACAGTCTCTTCATCCGAGGCGTCGAGAATGTCATACTCGTCGTCGGTGTCAAAGGTATCGTCCTCGTCGCTGTCATCGCCGGTCGCACTGAGAACCTCAATATCCTCATCATCGAACTTGGCCTGCTCAGCCTCGGACGCTACAGAGGGAGCGACGGCGGTGGTGGGAATTGCGACGTTCTCAACCTGACCGTCCTCATTCTCGACATACGCAGCCTTACCACTGTTGCTCATCACAGACTGGTAGGCACTGCTTGCAGGGCTCTCCCTGTCGAGCTTGGGGAACACCATAGAGCTGCGTTCCATCGCGGCCTGGGTAGTAGCATCATCTTCGGCAGTGGTGTTATTGGCATGCTCGAGGAGAATCCTCTGTACCTTCTCGTTTGTGTCTGCAACGACAGGCGCAGCCTGATCCGGCTTCACGGCCAAGGAGGCAGGTGTCTCGGTTGTCATGTCAGGTGTGGGTTGCCAATTGGGCTGCCAGAATCGCGGGTGCATGCCTTGACGTGCTGTGGTGATCTCCGGGTTTGGGGGCTGCTCATTTTGTAATGCTGCCATGTCTGACCTTTCTTTCTCCATGCGTGTAAACAACAGGCGCTTCTTGTTCTGCTTTTCCAGAAGCATGAGTTGCGTTTGGTAGTCCTGCAGGCGGTGGTTTCCCTCGAGGCCTGAGGCTTCCTCTTGCGGGAAGCGCGCACCCATTTGGTTTGCGTAGTCCAGCGAACTTCCATATTCAACGCCGCCTGTGTATTGCTTAGGTGCGCGCGATGACATCTGACCTAGCATTTGCACTTGCTTGGCGTGATGGGCGTGCATCTGAGCTTGCTGTTGGGCTTGCAAATGGGCTTGCAAATGGGCTTGCAAATGGGCTTGCTGTTGGGCTTGCTGTTGGGCTTGCTGTTGGGCTTGCATCTGAGCCTGCTGATGCATTTGGTGAGTAAGGATCTGTTGTTGTTGTTGCTGAAGCGAAGCCTGCTCGCGCCGCTTGGCTTGAAAGCCAAGAATTTGGGCTCGAGCAGCAGCTTGGGCTTGAGCCTGAGCTTGAGCTTGTTCCCGAGAGAGTGCTTGAGCCCGGATGCCATTAGCCCATTGATTAAAGCCATCTGCAGGCACCGAGGGCGCGACTTGGGCCCGAACTCCGTTGGCCCACTGCGCGAACTGATCCTCAGCCGTGACAGGAGTGATCTCGCGAGTGACAGGCGCGGGCGCAGGCGCAGACGCGGGTACAACAATTACATCACACCAAAGGCGCTGGCCGAATGCGTTGCCGTCAGCAGACTTCAGACGCCAATAGCTGATGCACTTGCCCAAGCGAATAGGAGCCTTGAGAGTAACCTTGAAGGCGACGGTTTCTCCCGACTCGACCTTACGGGCGACGATGTTGGTCTCGGAGGCTTGCGGGATATCATTGACAGAGGATGGGTGATTGTTGTCAATGTTGAGCATGTTGTCGCCGCCGACGAATCGTACACTGCAGCCAGCGGGCCAGGCGAGATGGCCGGTATTCTTCATAACCCAGACTTGAGTGAACAGCTCACCGGACTGCACAGCTGTACCGTCACCGATGGTCTCGCTGATGAACTGGGCATCAAAGGGCAAGGTGTTCGGTGCAATGAGCGCCGGTGCGGGTGCCTCTTCTTTCTTGACCTCAATTGGCTTGATCTCAGCAACGGTCTGTACAGCAGTAGCTGTGTTGGTCTGGCGCTGAGGAAGGTCGTTGGTGGGAGTGCACATAGCAGCTACAGAAAGCGGACGACGGTCGCCCATGACGCGGACTTCACCACCAGCAACCTCATTCTCGGTTGAAATGCTTACGTTGCCAACAGCAGTCTTGAGCTTGAGCAGTGGGTGAGTAACGTTGTGCTTGTTGCTCGGGTGCGCTTCGCACGAAGCACAGAAGTCGGTGTCATGGCAGATGGTGCACTTGTAGCGAATGCCGTGGATAAAGCTTCCGTTGGGCTTGTTGCTACACAGTGGACCATCGCACATGACGCCGGAGTGACGAATAAGCGCAGTCTTGACATCAGCAATCGGCTCGTAAATAGCAACAAAACGATGTCCAACATGTCGGTGGTCCGCAAACTTGATGCACTCGTTGCAGTAATCCCAATCAGGGCAGTTCAAGCACTTGTGGCGGATGCCGCGAATGTGCTTATCGCAGCTGTCGCAGACAGCATTGTGGCGAACATCACGACCAGGTGCGAGAGACAATCGGGAAGCAGTGGAGATAACAGTGTCCTTGGTCGCAGGTGTAAAGCCGTGGGCAGGATGATGGCCATGCTTGTTGTCCGAATGACACTTGATGCACAGATCGAAGTCCTCGCAGGTGTCGCAGTGCACAAAGTCCCGGTCTGGAAGCACAACGACACAGCCGTTGCAGGTGCGAGAGGTAGAGCTGGGCAGAACGATCTTGCTAGCCTCGAGAGTGGACGCAGGTCGTGTGTTGACAATTACAGCATTGCCAGTCTCTGCCGGAGGAGGTGGGGCGACAGGAGCAGGGATCGTCTTGCGAATACGCTCTGTCGTGCTCGCGAAGACCTTACCATCCCTGATGGATCTCTTGACAAGCCAGTGATCCTTTCCAGGGCAAACTTTGCCTTTGTTAACACATTCCTCGCAAAGGTCATAATCGCCGTCGTCACAAATGCTGCAGTGGAAGTGTGTGTCCGACATGACAGAGTCGCATTCGTTACAGTATACCGACCAGGGAGTGAGACGCGTCACCGGCGGTTTGCTGCGAATCGGGAGAGAGGATGTATTTGCATTTGACGGGTCGTAGAATGAAGGCGCCGAGCGTGCTGCATCGGAGTCGAAACGGATCGGTGGATCACCAAACGCATATCCACATGGAAGACTGGCTCGTTGATCCGCCCCGGTGTCTTGTTGCTGATTTCCAGTGTTTTCCTGCTGACTGATCTGCTCATTTGAAGTGGTGGGGACTGCGGTACGAGCAGCTGTAACCTTGAGTCGTAGCTTCAGCTTAGCCTTTGCAGCACGGAGCAATGTCTTGAAGACCTGCTCATCGTCTTCGTCAAGCACAACATAGCTGGCGGATGAATCGGAGTATCGTTCAAAGACGACAGCCTGATCAGGTGAGATGTTCAAGATCTGGCGGAGCTGTTCAAGCGAAATAAGACGTCAGCAATTGTAACCAGGTGAGGCGGTATCACGCGAGGGCCCAGCGTAGACGCTGTTGTGAGAGACTTACTCTGAGAGGTAGTACGGTGGCGGTCAAATCACGAAACGGCAGACGAAGCTTCTTGATGACCTCTTCGTAGGAGACCTTGATGGTGATGAGAGTATCGGGTGTCGCCACAAGCTTATTAGGAGCAGCCATGGCGGCGTTTCTGGACGAGTGACGCTCGTCGGACGCGGCCGTCAGCAAGATGCAAGCAGCAGCAAGCGACGAGTATATGAGCTCGTCGGAATCCTGGGTGTCTGCCCTCGGCAGATGTGTCCAGAAATGAGGAGGATGACAGAATGGAGAGCGAAAGAGAGAGGGAGAGAGAAGAGGTGAAGGTCAGGTCATGTGAGGTCGAACGAGGAGGTGAATGAAACGGTGTGGATTGATGATGGTGTAGTAGACAGTGAGTGAGCGTCGGAGAGGAGCCGCGGGCGGTGATAGCGCACGATTCGGCCGGTGAACGAGAGGTGAGATACTGAATTGATAAGCCGTGGCTGCCTAGTCGAGGGATATCCATGGAAATGTACCTTGGGCCCGGTGTCATAATGCGGTATTTGTAGTACTGCGTGTACATTTCGTGCGGGTTTATTTGAAACCTGGGGAAACAAAGCAGCCTGCGGTAGTCCGGGTGGATGTGAGTCAAATAGAGCTCGCGGTTCCGTCATTCCATTTTCCCCGCCGCTCGCTCATTCATTCAACTGAGCAACTGCGCCACATCGGGAAACGTGACCTGTGAGTATGTGCATTCCAGTTCATCCACAACAAGACCAGAGACCATGGTCAAGATAGGAATGACAATTGTTTATAGGTCCACTGAACTCTCATATGGATCATCCAGGGTAACTCACCGGCGAGTAGCCTTGACCGGTGATCAGTAGTGGTCCTGTAATATCGGTGGAATGCCACACCGGCCATGATCGCGTGCAACAAGCGTGTTTCCAGCAAGCTCACCGGCATTACGAGAAAGTATCGTTTGATACCGGTGTCGTTCGCGACGAGGGTGTCTATTAAATGGTCCTCACGAATGCCGATATCATGACGAAATAGGTCAGTGTTTGGCATGCTGTGCATCTATACCTCCTGACGCTCGCGTTGTAACGAACTTTGCGCTTGTCATACTGAACGAGATCCGCAGGCTCATGGGTAGTATCAAATAGATCTGGAATGAGAAAATAATGTTTGCCTAGTCAATACCACAAGTCTTAAAGCGAAATGCCAAACGTAACATACACGCCGCGAAACGCCAAACAATTCTCCCCAAAATGCGTAGAAGCGACAACGCTGAAGCCAGGCCCAGGACTGCTGGCTGCCTCAAAGCGTAAGGAATACGAACGTGCTCTGGAATCGTGTAATGAGAATGTCGTGAAAATCATAATAGAACAAGTCCGTCAAGCACGCTGTGTCAAGAGGTCGACAACATGATGACGTGACATTATCGCCCACCAAAGTGGGCGATCAGAAGCTTGCCCTTGGTGTCCACAGCAATCAGACGACCATCGTCCTCGCTGAATCGCAGGTCGGCTTCTTCCGGTCTCTCAAGAGTCCGCAGGCTACGCTCGAGCTCCATGGGCAGACCGTCGGGCGTGCCAATACCGCCTTTGGTGAGTGCGAGTAGAGGCGCCACACAGACCTTTCCAGTCTGCGAGATGAAGGCGATTGCATTGCCACTGGATGCGATGGCACTACACATGATGCTGTTGTATTGGACGTGCTGCGCTTTGTATAGACAGTGCATGGCGTCGTCTTTGTTAGTCGGCAACGGCTGGCCGATCGGTGCAATGAAGGACCATTCCCCTTTGTTGTATTTGCGTTGGGAGCTGGGGCTGGTAGTCACGAACATGTAGGGGTGAGTGCTGGCGCTCTGCCAGCACGCTGCTGAGGTGATCCCTAAGACACTCCTCTCCTGTGCTTTTGTGAGTTTGGTACAATCTTAAAGTTGCCGGGTACAGCTTACTTTCGTGTAGCGATGGATTTTGTCGCAAACAAATTGAGCTACGAAACGATTCAGGTCGTGTGTGATTTGCCATACTGTAAGACTATTCGCGATTTGCTTGTAAACACCGGTGCAGCAGAACAGAAATGAACCATCTGGTGAAAACGTAAGGAACTTAGCACGTCCGTGTAGCGCTTGTGGGGCGGAACTTTCACCATCGTCTTCATCTTGTACTTCATCCAGCGGGATTACTTCATGTTGGGTTGGCTGGTATGTTGCATATGGGAAGATTTTGTAGAGATGGATCCGTGACGCGGATGCTGCACCGGTCACGCCATGTTCTGCCAGAGCGACAAGCACAAAACTTGACGACTGATGTAACGCGACACATTGGAATTGCGAATCGGCACTTGTTTCTTCGTCAAGTTCGCATCTAAAACATTCGGGCGATGCGTCAGGCTTCTCAGGGACCCGAAATACTCGACAGTAGCTTCTCTCAAGGCTTGTGTAGGTAGCGACCAAAAAGGAGGCAGTCATCTTGGCAGAATGATATTTCCATCTGGGAGGTTTTGGTGGCGAGCTGCATAGCACACTTCCTCTGCCAATCGCGTCAATGGTATAGATCGCCAGTTTCTCTTCGTCAAGGCAAAATACCCGACGGGCATCGGATGATACTCCACAGGCGAAAGCTGACTTCACTCCGGCTTTCTTGCACTTCAAATCGATCTTCTGCACTGAATTGTCCATTGTGAAGCGCGGTATGGTCTGTTCGATGTGCCAGGCAAAGACACTAGGTCGCCGTGGAGAGCTCGGCCGCCTTGGTTCACTGAGGCTCATCGACCCTATCTCAGAGCCGGATGATCGAGCCGGAATGGGCGATGGGGCTGGGGCAATGTGCGGTCTCGATGTAGTCGCTGTAGTTTGCGGCATCCAGGAGCTTTTTCGTTTGGTACATCCGCGAGCGATTGTAAGTATTGCGCCTGCAACTTCCAGATAGTTTTGATCCGTACAGTCGACAAACTTGTTCATGCTGAAATGATCATGCGGCAGTGCGTGCCAAATATCAGCAATGTCGAGTCTCGCTGAAGATTCTTTGACGACAATCTCCTGCCAGATTCATCAGTTCACATTCAACGGACAACCACGCCTGATCGCTTACCTTTGCCGCATGTCGATCATCGACAATCCTCCAAACGCTCGCAGGTTTCATCTCTGTGTAGCAGCATATTACCGGTGACCATGCACCTGCTCTTGAAAGATTTATAAATTGCTGCAGTATATCCTGTAGATATCCATCATCCTCCTTGAGGACGTTGAGTATTTCCGGTCGCACTTCTTGCCCGTCCTGTTGTCTCGCACGCTCCACGAGTTGGCCATTACTCATCGCACCATTTACTCCACGAAATGGGGTGCCGAAGAAGACCAAGCCAGCGACGGCTTTCAACACATCCGAATGCTTGTCTTTCAAGATATTCATAGCCTGCTTGCCGTCAGCAGTCCGTTTAGAAGTACTCTCCTGGTGATACTCACCTTGATAAGCACGATTCCGCCAAAGCAGTGGGCGACAAAAATCATGGGACGCTTGCCCGAGTGCTCACGCTGCGCAATGAGTCTTGTTACGAAACTGTGGGCGATATTTGTGATGGTAACCGTCAAACTCTCTGGACCTTTCCATTGCGACTCATACCCATAGATCATGACGCGCGAATTGGGTACGTCATGCCTCAGCATTCTTTCATCGATCAACCAGTTCGTGTCTTTTGCGCGATGAGTCCATGTGTCGATAGGATGTGCTCCTACTCCATGGATGGCGATAATACTGTGGGTTCCTCGTTAGCTTGCGTGGTGTTTCATCACAGTAGGCGAAACATTACGCAACTCGACTGTATCTTTGGAGCGGCCGGCTGTAGTGAGATCGGGTGCGATCCAGAACCCAGTGCGATGATCCGGCCTGTTCTCAGGCCTAGGACGGTTTGTCTAATCGAGTGTCAGTCACTCTGGCCCTCATGGTCGTGATATAATCATGATACCGTGTGTGAAGGCGCTTGCACTTCTCGATCAGCGACAACACTGCAGGAATTTTGTTAGTATTGCCGATGAGCTAGCAGCACCGACATATAGGAGACGCAACTCGAACCTGTCTACGAGATGAACTTCCGGTGCATCCCAGTGGCCCATTCGACCATTCCCAGACTCATCCGGCTGACCAGGTGTCAATCCATGCATCAACGAGGAGAAACGATGTGACTGCCGTACGATTTGGGGATTCATTTGGCGAGGTTGGTTCCGAGGCGCCGATGCGCCTCTGTCAGGTTCAGCAGATGTAAATGGATGGTTTTGTGAGTATTGTTGAAGATAGCGTCTTGCATGTCGGCTGTCATTCAACAGCATGGTTTGTGTAATCGTGATTGCGAAAGTCCGTCGACCGTACGAGAGTCATTGGAGTAGCACCGCGACCTTTGAAGGGATGTCACGAGGCAGGCGAGAAGAAGGCGGCTCTGATTCTCTACATCGGGAAAACCCGTAAGTGAAGTTCGGAGAGGACTGTGTTTTGTAATCGCTAAGCTCGGGCGAGATGTGTTACTGTAATAGAATCCAGGAGCAGATGTGTGCTTCGGACGCTCTCCTCCACCCATACGCGTCGTCACCATGCTTGCGATCATCGTTGCGATGACATGCGCGGAGTTAACAGCAGTCCCAGACTCAGCCACTTGCTTGCCCGCCCACATCGTCAGCGCGCCGAAGTGCAATAATTGATACTGCCCCGGTGTATTTTGGCTTTGCCCCACCAACACCGGGTGGGCGCAAGCACCTGTTTAGAGCGAAATGGCAGATAAACGGATGCGCGCTGCATGGGTGGCAAACCAATCGTGAGCACTCTTTAGTCGCGAGTGTTGGAACTTCCGACCCGATGAATTGGTCGGCTTCCACGGGCCGCTCCACCAGAAGCAACATCATGTACTGTGACAGCACTCATGGACAACAACCCATCATCTGCTCACATTACATTCGCGGTCACGTCACAGAAGAACGAGTTGCATCATTTTCAGAGGCTCTGTATTCCGGCTCTACACGCATCACATTTTCGCGAGTGGACTCGAGAACTACCGGAGAAATGATCAGAGGGCGACCATTCGCGCCGCCCTCTGAGGCCGCACCTTGAGCTCTCACAGGGTCTGGATGCATGCATCGATGCGCCACAGAGTGTACGGCAGCGCCTTCCAAGGAATGGGCACGATCACCTGAGAGTTCCCTACCCCATCACCCCAGCAAGGCTTGAGTACGACTTGTTCTTGGCCCCCTTCTAGCTTCCCTCTTTCGTCTCGCCAGTAGTCTTGGCCTCGAAGCGACAGATGTGCTGTCTTCAAGCTAATCAATGACATCCCGCGCAGGTGTTGCTAGTGCCGTCTCGGCAATTCATGCGAGTTCGGACTCTGTCTACAGAGGCTGTTCAACATGGAGTGTTGCTCAGCACAGCCTCGAAGCCCGTCAAGCCAATCCGTGACACCCTGCATGATACCTCTGTTACAGAATGTGTTTATTTACCACATGCGTCCCGACGGCGAATTTTTCTAGTTCCTCTCGATGCGAGTGCAGTTTGAGACACCTCATAGCACGCTCGGCCTGTATTCCATCTTCGTCTGAATCACAATGGCGGACAAAGAGAACCTCCCTCGGGTGAAGATAAGTCAAATGCTCGTCGATGAGGGAGAGGGCTTGACGAGAGTATTGAAGAGACACCACCTGTCCGGTAAGATGTCTTCCTTTGGATGAGCGCGATCAGGAATCGTATACTAAACCACTGCGCAGGTATCGCAATCTCAGGCACGGTCGGAGCTGGGTTGTTCCTTACTTCGGGAGACATTCTCGGACTCTCAGGCTCGTTGGGATCGGTCATAGCATATGGCTGCGCAGGTTTTCTGGTGATGTGTGTAATGTTCTGCCTCAGCGAATTGGTATCTGTTCGACCATCGCCAGGCGCCTTCTATGAATATCCTGCGATTTTCGTGCACCCTTCGCTGGGCTTTGCTGCAAGTTGGGCGTATTGGTAGGTCATGTTACAAGTTGGCAATCAGAATGAGCGATGCCGTCGCTGACTCTTTGCAGGCTTGCGTATGCTTGTAGTGGCTGTACGCTCACGGTTGAAGCAGCCAAGCTTCTTCAGTATTGGTCTGACAAACTCTCGGGTCCTGTTGCGATCCTCATAACGCTCGCGCCGGTCATATTGCTGAATCTTTTCGGTCCCGTCATTGTAAGTCTTGATCTAAATCGAGCCAGTATAAGATCTAATCCATGGCAGTGGTACGGTCGTCTTGAGTGGGCCGTGAAATGGACGAAGATTCTTCTCATCCTCACCATCACGGTCTTGATGATCATGATCGCAGCGGGTGGTTTGTAAAACCGAACGTTAGCAAAGAAACGCGTCAACTCTGCTGACTTTCGTGACCAGTACGCGGCAAGGGTGCTGTATCAATACAGCCGCCATCCCATCAGTGGGACGATGCCCATTTGTTTTCGCCAGGCTTCTGCTTCTATGGCGCTCGCGATGGTCAATGCACTCCAGGACTTTCAATTCCCGGGACACTGGGTACATTTCTAGGAATCTGGTGAGTATTATATCCTTTCCCAGGTTATTCTTCACAATCACGTTGTTAATCAGAACAGGAACTCCATTTCTTCTGCCATTTTTGCTTTTCTAGGTCTGGAGTTCGTGGTTATTGCCGCCGGAGAAGCCAAGTACCCACGTCATGACCTGCCGAGTACCGTTCGTTGGATATATTGGTTCGCCATAGTGGTCTATGTCGAGCTCATGATACTTGGAGCGATCAACGTCCCTTTCGATGACCCTGCCCTACGCCCATTCACCTATCCTACCGATTTTATGAGCGTACCGCAAGAGACTTTGGACATTTTTCACTTCGCCAACAACACAAGGATAAACACAGGAGATCGCTCGCCATTCATTATTGCTGTCAAACGAGCTGGATTTACAACGACATTGCCGGATGTATTAAATGCCGCACTTTACCTTTCCGCATTGACTGCAGCGTAAGTTCTGCGCATAAAGTCCGATCGAGTCTCTGCAATCACTAACAGTCATCAGAAATACCGCATTCTATGTTTCCTCACGCACTATGTACCAGCTCTGCATCGGAGGAACGGTGCATCCACGCATCAAGAAGACACTGGGTAGCACAACATACTACGGGCTACCGCTTTGGGCGATTTTCATCTCTATATGCATCAGCTTATTTTCCTTCTTGGCGGCGATTCAGAGCAATCACAATCAGGTTAGGATCTTGAAGGTCTCTTTACTTTCAAACATTGCTGACCTCTCTACAAAATCAGATCAAGTCCGTCGTCTCGCGAATTAGCGTCACATGCATTCTGTGCGTGTATCTTTCGCAATGTGCGGCATTCATACGTTATCAGCACTTGTAAGTGCCTAGGCATGTTATCCAGTCACCAGTGATTATACTGACATCGAAGCAGCTACAAGATGAAATTTGGTAGCAATCGAAGATATCAAAATTGGCCTGGCCATGAACAGTGCTACCGATCAGGGTTACATCAACCGGCGCCGGCGATCATCGCAATTGTCTTCGGAAGCCTGTTGCTGTTATTCAATGGCTGGGATACCATATTCCAAGCTGCTCAGCCTGGTGCCAACGCTTCCGATCTCGCTGCTGGTCTGATCAAATCCTATCTTGGACCGACCATCTTCGCAACGCTATTTTTTGTGCATAAGTACAAGCACGGTCGCAGCATGGTAACTTTCCGAGAAGTCCGGGACACGTTGGATGAAATCGCCAATGTGCCCGAGGATCAGAGCAATGAGCCGCCGCGGGAGAATGTGCCTTGGAAGAGATTCTTGAGAGCAATCATGTAGCGGATCTAGACCTTAATGATACCCTTGACATGCAGCAGGGCGGCCTCACATGGGATGGTGCGCCTACGCGTCGTGAACAAGTCGTGTACGTTGATACGCCTCGGCATGTATAAGATGGGCATCCAATGTACTGATCACGGATCGGAAGGTCAGCTCCAGCCGAACTCAACACCGATCGATGAGTGTGCAACCATGAGTGACCATCTAGAAAAATCTAGCGCCCAGCTAGATATGCAAATGACCATGGATATGCATGTTTTCAATACGTGAAGGGCTCCACACTGCATATTCATCCTGGAGCCGGGGATGCTGCGCCCCAAACCTGCCCTGAAAGCCCCAAATTTCCCCCAAACCACCACCATCAGCGCCCGCTTTGGGTGGTGTGGGGCCTCTTCTTGCCCTTGTTGCCTACAGTCACTCGACCTTCGCTTATCATCAACAGCCAT
This sequence comes from Dissoconium aciculare CBS 342.82, assembly GCF_010015565.1. NCBI lineage: Eukaryota > Fungi > Ascomycota > Dothideomycetes > Mycosphaerellales > Dissoconiaceae > Dissoconium > Dissoconium aciculare. Next base: position 2,429,405 of record NW_022984953.1, read on the forward strand.
CAGTCTGCAGCACATGTGCGCTGTCATTTATTCTGGACCCGGACAGTACATGATGTATGACAGAGCTCACGTCACTGACAGGCGAGTCACAGGACAAATGGATCTCATGCCCAGGTGGCAATCGGGATGTGGGACAGAGTGATCAATGTGCTGCTCTGTGGTTGTTTCCGCTCTCTCACTCAACATATCTCAGCAAGCCTACAATCAATGCTCTAAGTAAGAAGAAACAATTTCAGCACTCACAGCTGTGTCTCGAGATGGTATCGTGTCCCTTCACAAGATCCACAGAGCTCATCAACACCGCGGACGACTACACCGTCTTCCACGATGGTAACAACAGTCCATCCGCCCTGACCCTCCCGGGCCAGCCGCGAATCAAACTCCGCGATCGTCCCAGAACGATAGCACATCTCCTCAAAGATCTCCACTGTGAGAAACTCGCCATCATGGCCTCGCACCTATGGGTAATGTCCACCCACTCCCACGAGAACATCACGCCCCTGCACCGCCAAAGTCTCCGCGGCCGCGCCGTCGTCGTAATGGAAGATCCCGCCTTCCACCTCGTGTGGATCCACGACCGCATCTTCATCAAACCTCTGCCCAAATACCTCCTGACCTATTCCTTCTGGGAGAAAGTTCTGCTGGAGATCAGCACGGCGCCTGAAGCCACGGAGAGCATGATTGTGCCCGCAGCCCGGGGTTTGCTTCGATCCTACTACCATCTCATCAAATCCGAATGCGACTTCCGCATCGCACAGAGGGAGGATCTTCAACTGATCCCGCGCGACGTGACATGGGAGCAGTTCTGCGCGTTTTCGGAGACGTTTGGTGAGATCCGGGACGAGGAAGTTTCATTGCGGTATGAATATGGTGAATTGCGACTGACACGTTTGAATATGTGGGCGCTGCCTCTGTTGGGGACCACGACGTACCAGCATGTCGGACTGCAGTACATCGATGATTTCTCGCCCTACTTCACGCCCCTATTGTTCGTGTTCGCGGTGGTGGCCATCATGTTGAATGCTATGCAGGTGGGGTTGCAAGCGGTAGATCTCGAGGCGGTCGGGTGGCCCGGGTTTGTATGTTTATCGCGGTGGTTCGCGATTGCGAGCATTATCTTTGCATTGGTGCCCTGTGCGGGTCTGTTATTGCTGTTGGTCTACAAGATCGCGGATGAGTGGATCTATGCACTTCGCCAGCGGTGGAAATACTGGCGGCGGCCTCGAGCTCCGGTGACGAAGCAGGAGGCGTGAAACTATTGTGTACTACTGTTGATATCATTAATGTAACAAAATATCCAATATCCGCACTCACAAGTGGTCGCTCAACTCTGGACAGTGTGCGATACAAGTCATGGATAAATGCGATGCCATGCGATCATGAACATTTCTGCTGACATTGTTTCGGAGATCTAATAGAACAAAAGAACTCAATGAGCCATCAAAACGAATCACGCGATTCGCCGCATGGGGGCTATCGACGCGCTGTATATGTGCTTAGCAGCCGTATTGAGCCACAACCTGTTATGCGGACGGAATCGACCTCACGAAGACATCCACGAAGTAAATGCCAATTGACTCCTTCAAAGGGCAAAAGATAGAGGTTTGCATTACAAAACAGATAGTAATCCAAAGTGAATAGTAGTGGCAGTAAAGAAGTCCACCAGAGAATAAACAACCAGGGCAAAACTCCCTTGCACAAAATAACCCCGTCGCTAAAGAAAACCCGCTACAACCAACCTGCACGAGGGTCCCACTAAGATCCTGGAGCAGCACCACCGTTGGCAGTACCCGTCGAACCATAATATACCGTCGCGCCGTTCGCCGGCACCTGCGTCATGCCGGGTACGGCGGCTGAAGGATAATAGTACGGATGCTCCGGAGCTGGAGTTGGTGGCGGAAGACCTGGCATGGCGTATGCCGGGACGAAGCTTTCGGCTGGTTGGTATGAGGATTCGCCGCTTGCGGGTTGCTGGGTGGCTTCAGAGGCAGGCATGTAGAAGACCATGCCATTGTGTTCCTGTGCGACCATACCAGAAGGTTGGGAGGAGGTTTGCTGTTGCTGTACCTGCTGCTGGGCTGTCGAGGATATATTGTTCTCGAGGGAGGGTTGGTGAGGGATGGGTTGCTGTGGCATCATGTAGCTTTGAGGACCAGGGTACATGGGCATAGAGGGATAGCCGGAGGGGTAGTAATAGTTTTGTGGAGGTTGCTGTTGGTAAGGATTATAATATGGTTGTTGCGGGTAGGGCATGTGCGGTTGGAAGGGGGCTGCTTGTAACGCTTGCTCGGGTATGCCAGAGAGTGGAGTGCCAGCCTGGCCATGTTGAGGGTATGTGTATTGCTGCCGGGGTGAGTAGAATGGCTGCGACTGCTGTCCGTACGATGCAGGATCAGAAAGATGGGCAGGTAACTGGTTTTGAAACGGCTGAGACTCAGATTGCTGCAACGCAGCTGGCGACTCGATGCCCGTGACAGAGATCTGTTTCTGTGGACGAGGCTGATGCACAGTGGTCGTAGGAGTGTATGCTTGATGAATCGGCTGCTGTGGGAGCGGAAAGGTATGAACACCAAGACCAGTGGGTGTTTGATAGCCAGAGGCATATCCAGTAGAGACACTCGACGTCATGAGATGCGATTGGGAGCCATGCGGTAGCCTTACGACCGGCCTGGACGGTTGTCTGCCTGCAGCATAGCCGCCCACGGGCGAGAATGCATTGTCCCGTGCAACGCTAGCGAACGATGATCGCCGGCTAGGAGCAACGCTGCCTGCGTACACACTCCCGCCGTACACGCTCGTCCTTCGGCTCGAGTAGCCATAGCTTCCAGCACTGCGTTGATATCCCGATCGGCCAAAGCCTTGTTGATTTGGTCGCATTTGTCTAGGTATGAAAACGAAAGACCTTTCCAGTGCTGGAAATATATAACGCTGAGGATGATCTGGGATTGAGATGCGTACTGGCTTATCACGACGTAGCGGCGGGCGATGATCTGGTAGACGTGTGTAGTGTTTCCAGGGTATGTCGGAAAACACAACGCCGTCTTTCATCCCCGACAAATACACCCGGATCGATACTTTCCCAATCAGAGTCGTACTGGAAAATGACAAGGCGGGTCCCTGGTTGGCTGGGGGGACTTGCTTGTATTGGGAGTGTGCGAGATGCTGCCGACCGTGATCATTGCTGTCGCCTCGAGCAGCGCTGTGCGCGTTGGGTTCTTCATTGATGGTGTCGTGAAGATCGTGCTTCCATGGCTGTTCTGCAGGTCGTTCCGCATTCTGCATGTGGCCTGGAGCGAAGGAGCCGCCCACATTGCCAGCACCTCTGCCTCGCCCACGACCATTCCATGAACCTCGCGCCGCACCTACGCCTTGGGTGTATGAAGAGCGTGTATCATGCATGAAGAAATTGCCGCGATTTGGGTTAGGAACGAGTCCAGAATTGCGTTTCGTTTGTTGTCCCTCTTGGTCCCGTCTTGATCTGTCGAGTGTGGTTTGACTGGAGCTGCCATTGACTATGACAGGCCCTGGCGACTCCACTGCTCGTCCCGTAGTCGTTGATCCCTTGCGGTCCAATGTAGCATAGTCGACAACGTCTTGAGGACCACTTTGATGATCAACCCTCATTCCATTCATCATCGCCTCCGTATCCGCTGCAACCTTAAATGGGCCGTTTTGAGGCTGCATTTCTCCTCCCTCTTGCTTGTTGCCCTTCTTGTTCTTCTTGCGTGGCTTACGTGTCTTCTTACTCCGAACCTCACCAGCACCACCACCCGTCAGATCTGCTTCCCTCCTCTCCTTGTCTCCACCGTCGGCACCTGTCGTGGCAGCAGGATCGCCTACGCTGCTGAGATCCGCATCATCTTCTTCATCCAGCTCGTGCAGCACCGATCCTTCACTTTGCGAATCATCCAGCGTGATTGGCCCCTCTTCGTCCTCTCCTTCGTCATCTGCTCGACGCCGGCGGCCGACCAACAAAGATCGACCCGCTGCCATTTTTTCACGTAAAGATGGCTTCGAGCTGGTCGCGTCAGAATGGAAAAGATCGGATGTCGATTTGGAGTTGCGGTTCAAGTTTCCGAGAGTTGTCGTTGACAATTATGTCCGAAGGCGCGGAGTGAAAGACTGTCCCTGTCTCATCGCAGTATCTTTCGCGCGTGCAAGCGATAATTCTGGCGATGTGGAGTGCGAATGACGATGCACCCTGAAAGGATGTGTGGAGTGATGTGTGCAAGATATTACTCAGTCCGAGAGAAGCCGATGGATAAATTTCGCGAAACACTCATGGAACCGCGGGCGAAGCGGCGGCAGCAGCAAAAAATAATACCAGGCAATAGCGACAGCAAGCCGCTCGCTGCTGCAGTGATGCTCAACCCAACACCACCAGCACCTGCATTGCTGAAGGGTCGCGGCAGGAGATTCGTCATAGGCACGGGAGGAACTACTTTCGCCAAGCCACAGCTTTGCCACACCTCAACAACGGCTTACATACGCTGAAGTTCTTGAACAAGCTTGGAACTCCCTTGGAACCACCTGGACATTCAGGGATCTTATTCCTCGAGAGTGTCTAGCATACGATGACCATGAAACTTTTATGAGAGATGCGTTGGCATGCTTGATTCAACTCGCTTCTACAGCAGGCATCAGGTTATCACGATGACTAACGCGTCAAGCTTTTGGCTGACGATCGGTTCACAATGGTTTTGCATCGGCATCTCATATTGATCCATGCTTCTATCACGCACTCTCCTTACCCAGCCGAGCCAGCTCCTGTAAGAAAGTCTGGGCGTTGACTAACTCGGTACTACCGTACACAACTCGTCGTCTTGCCACGGCAGCTGCTGCGCCACTTGTTCCAGCACTGCTCGTTCGCTTCGCCCATTCCTGCAAGTTTCCGTACTCATCCATGCTGCCGCCACCGACCGTGAAAACGATCGCTTCGCTGAAGCCCTGGCGACGTTGTCCGAATGAGGGATCAATACCGCGGTTTTGTTGTGTACCAGCGCGGGCGTCTTTAGCACTAGGCGGGATGATGCCACGAGCGTTTGCCGAACGTGGGTCAAAGTACAGGAAACCCTCGGTCTTTTGGAGGGCACTGGTGGAGGCATTCTGAGGATCCATGAGACTCTCCGTGATTTTGGTGAGCGTGAGGTCCTTGTTGACAGGAAGAAAGTTCTTTACGCCTGAAATGAGATTGTCGAAGTTGGCACCCAAGCCAGCTTCTTTGAAACGGTCGGTAAGACGAGATGAAATCGAGCTGAAGCCTCGGAAGAGCTCTGTCGATGCTGAAGCTTGTTGTGGTTGTTGTGCGGGTGCGGAGGAGATCATAGTCATCCGAGTCAGCTCGCGGACCCGACGAATGTATGTGATTGGCGATGTATCCACTCCAGACTTCTTGAGCGACTCCTCGAATTGCTCGACATCCACGCGTGACAATTCCTGCTCGGTGCTAAGAAACCAAATTATGAAAATTCGAAGCTTATCGAGGGGCTCTTTCCCCTTATCCGAATCGTTCAAAAGCTCCAATATTTGCACTTTCGTCTGCTTTTTGATGTCCTCCTCAAGCTGAAAGAAATTATCAAGCTGCCGATCCTTGATACCTTTCAACAAAGCAGTCGCGATGTTCATGTGCATGTCAAGCAGTGCTTTGCGTTCACGCAGCTCGGGTAGCAGCGTTATCGCGGCTTTGAGATGTTGTGCCGATGCACTGGTGTCGCTTTGCAAATCCTCAATGGAACTTGCTCCCGTCTTCTTGGTTATATCATCTGCGTCACTCTTGTAACGCGTGAGTTCAGCATCGATGTCTTCGGCAACTTGAGGGAATGGAACGCCAGCGTTTTTGTTCCAGAAGAAATCTTTTGCAGTCAGAGCATATGATTTTTTGACAGGAGGTTTGCTTTCATCCTCTGCAGCAGTCTCCACTGTGATGCGATTCAGATGCATACTGAGCACGTCTCCGATGAGTGATTGATATGTCCAAGAATGTGATAGCATCGGGACAAGGTCAACGTTTCGATCAACGATGATCAGCACTGGACGTGATGGGGCTGTGCCTTGAGCCGCATGTTTGGCTGAAAAGAGATTATCCTTCGCGTTGAGAATGTGGTCGCGAAGCTTCCGGTCGAGTTTGATTGCAATCTGTTCTGCAGCACCATTCTTGGGACATCTGATGATCGGAACAGTGCCTGTCGAGGTTAGCAAAGCTGAATTATTCGCCAATAATCTGGCTCGCACACTCACCCATTGTGACAGCAACCCCGAAAAGACCGCTGACGATTTTGTCCACATTTGAGTCGATGTCATCGTCGCTGGTCTGGGCGCTGTTCATCGTGTGATACGTTTCCTTGCCCATTCCTAGACTGAACAGATTTGGTTCCGTCACGATGAAGTTCAAGTACTCATCGAATACGGAATTAATGTGATCGGATGTGCCTGCCTGGGCCGTCTGCGCTGCAAATTCCTCGAGCAAAGGCCGTGATATTGAGGTGAGGAAATTGATGTGTGCGGGCGAATAAAGGCCCTTCTGCAAATCTTGTGTGATGCGCTCCACATTGGCAGCGGTGGGTTCGACCAGGTATATCACAGGCACGTCTGAGATCGCATGTCTCTGACTGTTAATGTTTCTGTCATCGATGTATTAGCATGATGGTTCCAATTTTCCCCAAGAGCATTGCGATAGGCTCAATCGTACAGATGGATTGTGATTCCCCAACTTCTTAAATCGTTCACCTGCAGAACACTGCTGATCACGTCTCTTCCCAGATTATCAAAGACCAAGACCTTCCATATCGGCTCGCCATCCTCGTTGAGTATAGGGGTAGCTTGTGGTACGAGACCATTTGTAGAGGCGGACCCATTGGCAATGTCGAGGGTGTCTACTTGCGATCGATTGAGATTGAGCACACGCTCGATCGAAGCTGTTCTTTGGTCAGTGAGCCTGCGACAGTAAAGATACCTTAGGCTACGCACCTACTTGGCGATCACGAAGAGATTGCTGCGAAGACATGTTTGCGCAAACGGGAGAAAGTTGCGGGCTTCAAGATGTCTCAGCGCATAGGATATCCTCCTTGACACCGAAGTTGCAGAATCGATGCCAACAGTGTCGAGCACAGGATCGTCGATGCAGTCGTCTCGGCCACACTCTCGAAGTGGTCCAAGTTTGTCGCAGGTCAAAGTGGGAGGAAGTGGACTGTATAATAAAACTGGAATGTCGTTGTCCTATTTATCAATCCTTCTCGTTGCCTGCCTGTTTCTCCGTTACGCAACGAACGATTCAGTTCACCAGTGTTCTGGAGTGTTGCGCATTCTGCGACCATGCCGAAACGTGGCAGGTGAGCCGATCATCCATGGGTCAGCACATACAGTATGCTGTAATGGATTGCATATGCACCTCCAGCTGGGCACCTGCAGCGTTCCATTTCCCGCCCGCGCTTTCCCGCCGCCCGCCGTAGTGATCGCGTCGTAGTCATAATAATGACAGGGCTCCTCTTTCCTCCCCTCAAACACCTTTACTCCTACAAACACGACATCAACACTTTGCTCCAGTATCACCATCATCCAGACCTCATCCACTCTCTCCCATCCCCACAATTGCATTTGTCCTCATCGACGCTTTCCTCAGCAAAGCTTACGTACGTGATTAAAAGCTCGGCGGAGCCGCATAATGAGCTATTGTTGGAGGAGTGCGTGGTGAAAGGCTGAAAGGGCATCACTGACGGGAAGATTGCGCCCGAGTGCCAGCGGTCCTTTTCTCTCTCTTTACCCGAGCTGCTGTTTACGCGGCCATCGACCTGCTTTCAAGCAGTCGAGAGACTATTGCGCTGTGCTGCCACTTGAATGCGATAATCACTTTCTGTCCCTCCTTTTGAAAAGCTCTGCCTGTCCGTTTCTGCTTCTAATTCGGCGGCGACCACTTTAAAAGTCGCGTCGTGCAACCTTGAGCGATACGTGCCCACGGTCAGGGCTGCATATACAGCTGGACTGTCACACGCACATTCTAGGAGGGCCTGGACAGCGATCGCTATTGACGACACGCTGTGAACGTGTTGTTCATATTAATTAAAAACTACAGCAGCGCATCAACAAGATCGAAACAGGGCACTGTGTCCGCGAGCTAGCATTCGCGGCAGATTTCTTGCTGGCATCGCATAGAAACTGTTTGCAGCATCTGCGCTGGGTAGACTTGGCACACTTCTCGCAGTCACGCTCTCTCACAGCAGCACTCCGCGGCTAATTCATTGTCGCTCGGGATCACTCCAGTTCGCAGCATCGGCAACGTTCGCTCGCTCGAGCACATTGCCGAACATCAGAGTGTGGTATCATAAAACACGATACCGTTCAGTAATCTCATTGCTTGCTGGGCAAAGTTGAGGACTCCAGCTGTCACGGCAATCCCTACAGTACGATATTCAGGCCGGCGACTTGCCAATCAAGTAACGAGTTTGCGTGCACAGGCCCCCTCGTCCGCTTTGGGCAACGTCCACCTCGGGCAATCTTGCAACGCGATCTCATACACATAATAGAGCGTCACGATCGATTGCTACGCAGCAATGGATCATCAAACCACCAGCGGTGCTCATGATCCTTTCGCGGGCAGTCATGTCTACGTCGATCCGTCACAGTATAATTCGTATGATAATCTGAATTTCTTTCAGGCTGACGCGGATCCCGTCTTTAATGAGAATGATTGGACTCTTGGCGACTCGCAACCTGTGTCACGTGCGCAACAACCAGGCCAGACTTGGTCACACAATGACGATCAACTGCCTACGCACATACAACACGCACAATCACAACAGACACAACACCAACAACAACAACAACCACCACCACTGCAGCTGCAGCAGCAGAGCTATTTGAATCCTCCTGCACAATATAGAACTACCCAAAGCAAGAGCCCAGTTCCCTTCACCAATAATAACTTTGCAGCATATGGCAATCAGCAGCCGTACAATTACAAGGAACAAAAGTTCGATCCTTCCAAAGTATTCAAGGAACAGTTCAACGCATCCAATGTCTCCCAACAACATTTTGACCCTTCATTGACCCAAATCAATCCCAATGATACCCAAAACTTTCATGCTGGCGGCCACTACAACCCCCAAACCGTCGCCAATCCGCAGACTTTTGCTCCACAAGCACAAGAACAAGCCAGACCACAACCTGCTTTCAAGAACAACGTCCATGTTGGCCCGCCGTATCAACAAGGGCCTTCTCACGCATCACAGACACCACCAGTACCTGCGACGGCGGCACTTCGCAATGTTGACGAAGAGGCTTTGGCTCGAGCTGTACCTAAGGGTGTCAGCGGCGGCCTCTTCAGCATCATAAACTTTGATGATCTTGCTCGCGCGACGAATACTGATCGATTTGGGAATTATGTCAACATTGGTAAAGATCGCCAGGAATGGCAATGTACCCGCAGTGCCCTTCCGACATACGTTCCACGCCATTCAAGGCGAGAGCTGAGGTTTCTTGCCTCTAAAAACGTCAATGCTCTAGCGAAGATTGGCAAGAAGCCCAACAAGGAAAAGCCTATGATCTCTGCAGTGAAGACCACAAAGCCAGCCGCTCTCGCCACGAGTACAACAGACGGTCCTGTTACGATCAAGGATTCATCCAGCGACGAGGATTCGTCTTCGGATGATGATTCAGATTATTCCGACGATGATGATGACTCACCACTCCCATCTAGGAAACCTGAAGATCCCAAAGGGTGCATCGAATACGACACAATCAAAGCATTGTGGCGAAACAAGCGCAAGAACATTAGCAGTGACTCGTTCAAGCAAGCTCTCGTCGACTTCTGGGATATCATCAAGACAATCCGCGATCGATGGAAGCTTGACAGTACTGCTTATGCTGAAGCCGAAGAAAAGAAACGCACGGGTGAGCTACCGCTACTACGCAGTCGCGTCAAGGATCAGCGCGACATGATCGAGGTCGCATTTCGCACTGCCTTGAAACATGGTCATCGAGGCATCGTCGAGCTGTAAGTCCCTTCTTCCATTTCTCTACTCCCTCATCAGCAGCATCATATGTAGGCTTTCCATCACGTGGTCGTTTAAATGCGCGTTGGCGCACTAAGTTGTTTGAAGTCCCTGTCCTGGCTGTCGAACAAGTATCCATGATTTTGATATCTGCCGAGATGCCATCGCATGCTGTGCAGGCCATCAGCACAGTTGGGTACTGAATTCGCACTTGGGCGAGGATGCAAATGCGATCGCCATCTCCGCGCATTTTGGACAAAATCACTTCAAACACAGTACACGAATCCTGTCGAATCCCGCACGTGAATCATTTAGATCTGCATCACCAACAGTGTGCTGGCAGGCAGTTCCAATCGCGTCACCTAATTAAATCTGTGCTTCATGAATTCAAACTGACGTAAAAACAGTCTCGCAGAAAATTCCCCACTTGTGTTTGTCTGTTTTCAATTCTTGCTCGATCGACAAAAGGCAGACGATCTCAACGGCTCGGTGACACGCGCAATCCTCGAGACTATGAGCACATTCACCACCTTGACCGATGAAAAGCTCGAAAAGGTTCGCTTGAACAAACTTCTGGCAATTTATCAGAAGAAGGGCGATGCAAAGACGCAATTCTGGGTGAAGAAGATCAAGGCGAACGCATCATTAGCTACTAAAAACGCAGCTGAGAAGGAACCTGCCACCAAGAAAGCATCGGATGCTCCAGCAGCAAAGCCTGCGGATGCTGCCACTGCTTCCCCAGGAAAAGGTCCCTTGCCCACGAAGCGGCCCGAGGTCGTTTCAGGTGTCAAGCGTGCTGCAAATGGAGCCAGCGAAGCCAACCCTGCGAAACGCGTAGCCGTCAGCAAACCTACTTTGAATGGGACCGCAACATCGTCAAAGCCAACTGCTGTTGGGACTGTCAAGAAACCTTTGACTAGTGCTGTGCCAACAAGCTCTACGACCGCTACATCTACTGCGCCCAGGAAGACTGTGGCTGCGAAACCCACCGGTTTCTTCTCAAGTTTGTCTTCTGCGGCGAAGAAGCCAGGGACTTCAATTTCGGAGAAGTCTACATCAGCCACAGGTGATAAGATTGCTGGCGCCCGGAATCCCAATCCTGCCGGTGCACCTATGGCTAAGCCAACATTCTCTTTCGCGGAGACGATGGCTAAACTTTCAAAGCCAAAGGAGGAGAAGCCTGTGCCGAAAGCTGAGAAAGAGGTACCAAACGAAACGGCTGAGGAGCGTACCAAACGTCTGCGAAAAGAAGAGCGCCGCAAACTACGGGTTCGGTTCAGGCCAGACAGTGATCTGGTGCAGATCCGACTCTTCACACACGATCCTGAGGAGGAATTGCATCACGATGCCAATCAGGTCCGCGACGTGTCGGATGTGGGTGGTGAGGGTCGCATGTTCAAACAGCAGAATAAGATGATGGACCTTGACGAAGAAGACGATATCGCGGATGAACCAGAGAACTTGATCGACTTCAAGGAGCCATCACCTGTGGATTTCAGTGTCGTTGATAACGATGAGCGGCAAAGGAATTACGAACCATACGGAGGTGGTGTTCTCAAACCAACCTCTCCGGAGAGCGATGAACGACGAAAATACGAGGATAGCAATCTTGTCGTCTTCTATCCAACAGCAAGCGATGTTCCCGCCAACCCTCGCGAGCCGGCCAACGCCTACACCGGCGAATTGAGCGAACCGTTCAAATCTTTCGGCTTGCCGGAAGAACAATACATCAAACGCGCCCAGGACCGACGTGCCAGCAAGATAAACGCGAATGCACCTTCTGGATTCAACATTGCGGCATTGGCCGGACTGCTGAGCAAGGCAGCGCCACCGCCACCACAGCATCAACAACAGCAATCTCAGGCGCAACCTGTCATGGCGCCACCAGCAGCCAGCAGCCAAATGCCCGATATCGGCAGCATTCTAGCCAACTTACGGCAAAGCGCATTGACGACGCAACCACAGCAGTCGGATGCATACCACCCGCCTCCGCCAAATGTATCATATCAGCCACCACCACCATCAGCTCCCACTCACCCAGTACTCCCTCCAGCGAACATTGATCTTGCGGCCATCCTCGCAGCACTGAACAGTAACCAAAACGCCAATCAGCCACCGGCCGCTAGTACCCCGACCATGAACAATTACGGTCCGAGCTATGGTTCACAGCCTGGGTGGGCTACCTCTCAAAACCATAACGTGGCTCACAACGAGTCGGAAGAAACCGAGATCGCCAAAGCTAAAGCTGGTAATCCTGCTTACAAGACCAAAACCTGTCGATTCTACCAGGAAGGGCGCTGCCAGAAGGGCGCCGCTTGTAGTTATATCCATTCATAGACTTTTCTATATCGAGATGGACGTTCAGTGGGTCCTCTTGAAGATCGCGGTGTATTTATTGTTGCCATCGCTCTGCAAAGTGAAGGGCGGGATTCTCTTGTTGCATTATTGCGTTGCTCTAGCATTAAGGGGTGGTGGCATGGCGAAAACGGGGCCCGGGGTCGATAGATTTGCGGCATTGCATCGCTCTCTGGGAAGAGCTTCATATTCACATGTACAATGTCGTTTTAATAATTGACGCTGGAAGATCGCAATCATTGCCACTGTGCTCCATCACCGTAGAAATTGAGATTTCCGAAGTACCTAGGTAGTGTTCTGTGCAGTTGAGATCATTGGGCCGCAATTGTAATCATTGGAAGTGATGCTCCAATGTAGCCCTAAGCTCGTCAACGAGGGATGATGCCAGGGCACAATTTTGGTATTCCGACCATGACCCTGACTTTCGAAGACGCGTCTGTCTCAATTAATCACCCACTTTGTACTGCTGGCCGATCTGCTTATTGGCTAGAATCAAGAGTATTACCACGGAACCTTTTCGCCTTACATGCTGGACAAGTCATCATAATTGAGCGTCTCAGGGCGCCTCCGAAATCATGGGCGACCTCCACAACACACCCATTGTGATTGACAATGGAAGTGGCACAATCCGCGCAGGCTATGCTGGCGAGGACTCCCCTCGCTGCTTCTTTCCTTCATATGTCGGTCGGCCGAAGCATCTCCGCGTCATGGCTGGCGGGCTGGAGGGCGACGTATTCATTGGCAATCGGGCACAAGAACTCCGAGGGCTATTGAAGATCCGTTATCCATTGGAGCATGGCATCGTCACAGACTGGGATGATATGGAGAGGATCTGGCAACACATCTACACGGACGAGCTCAAGACGCTAAGCGAAGAGCACCCTGTCCTGCTCACGGAGGCGCCGCTCAACCCTCGCGCGAATCGCGACACCGCTGCGCAGATCCTCTTCGAGACGTTCAACGTGCCTGCATTGTATACTTCAATACAGGCCGTACTCTCGCTGTATGCTTCAGGACGGACTACAGGAATCGTATTGGACGCAGGAGATGGTGTGTCACATGCCGTGCCGGTCTACGAGGGATTTGCGATCCCCAACAGCATCCGTCGAATCGACGTCGCCGGGCGGGATGTCACTGAAGAGCTGCAACGCCTGTTACGAAAAGGAGGAAACGTGCTACACACTAGTGCGGAAAAGGAGATCGTCAAGAGCATGAAGGAGAAGCTATCATACGTCGCGCTGGATCCCAAGAAGGAGGAGAAAGAATGGACAAGCGCGAGCAGCCGTGGCGGTGAGGGCAAGATGGCCGAGTATACACTCCCCGACGGCCGGAAACTCAAAGTCGGCCCCGAGCGATTCCGTGCCCCAGAGATCCTCTTCGAGCCGGAACTCATTGGACTGGAGTGGCCGGGTCTCCACCAGATCGTGGTCGACTCGATTAACCGGACGGACATGGACCTCCGAAAGTCGCTATTCGGCAACATTGTCCTTTCTGGTGGCTCGACCATGATCAAAGGCTTCGGCGATCGATTGCTTCATGAGGTGCAACGGCTCGCGGTCAAGGATATGCGCATCAAGATCTTTGCGCCGCCGGAGCGTTTGTACAGCACATGGATTGGAGGGAGCATCCTGGCGGGGCTCAGCACGTTCAGGAAGATGTACGTGACGATTGACGATTGGCATGAAAGTAAGTTCGCATCATGGATCAACTCTCTCTCTCTCTCTCTCCCTCTTTAGCAGTATCGCGGATATGCCATACGTCTGGTAAGAAGTACGGTGAACTGACTCGCTGGTTTGACTTGCAGATCCGGATATTATTCATCAAAAATTTGCTTAGAAAAAATGATACCCTGAAGTTTTTGACAGCGGTTTGAGACATAAGCAACGGATGAGACCTCGCCCTTGGAAACTCTAATGATGATGAGGCGGAAGCGAAAGCGGGATGGATCTGGACTTTCAGACATTCGACTCTGCTTCGGTGCTGCTTCACGCTCCGCTCGGTTCGAAAGTTGCAGTGGCCCTGCTGACATCGTATGCGAGAGCGATCTTGAGGCGCAAGGAGCAATGCTCTACATGAACCTCACAGCTATGCGCTCGAAGCAAGCAACATGACCGGCTCAGCAGCATGCACGCACATCAAAACAATCTGATGCTCTGCTGAAGTGCATAGTTATCGATCTTCAACTGTCTCCATCGGCCAAGCGGAGGGTATCTCAACGATGCAGATGGTCTTTCCCCTCCTTTGTTCACTATAGACATGGTCGGGCCCAGCCAAACACCCTTTCCTCACTTCGGTCGACTCCAATCTGTAGATCGCGGCCTCGAGGCACGCGCAATTCGGATTCTGCGAGGGCTGTCGGTCACGTTTAGCAGAGCGGTCGAATAATAGATACACTAGCAAAAGAAAACCAGCTAGCTTCGAGTAGATATCTCTGTCCACAAATGAGATGTCATCGCTCTGACGTGGCTGTACGCTCTTCAATGTCAAAACACGACTTCCCAACCCTGTGCTTTCATGCTTCCGCTACATGCAACACAAACAGATATCGTTGGTATGACAGATTTACGCTATAATGAAGCTCACACTTCATCGAACGCTGGTGACCGTTTGAATCCTCGTCCTCAGACCGAATGGAAACTTAGCCCAGGGTTACGGTGTGTAACCCTAACCTCGATTGTTCGCAGCAACATTGATATCCACTGGTGGCAATGCTGTGAGGAACGGTCAACCTCAACTATCGCACATGCATGATCGTGGTGATCGAGTGAACGGGCCGATTCTACATAACCCATGGCAGCGTGGATAGACTTGATGACATTGTATCCTCGCGACCAACAAAGTTCCAACTCTGGCTGGTTTACCTAGAGGTCGAGTTTCCGACCGTGCAGTCCACGTCTTTGTTGATAAGACACACATCGCCTGTCCACATTCTAGATATCCTCCGTCAATCTGCACCGAAGGTGAGGTTTTGACGGCATCGTGAAGAACCTTGGAAGTCATCTCCCGCAGAAGCCAGCATCGACTCTACAGCGAGTCACGTCCACTGATACGTCCACGTGGAAGCATGGAGCTCTCTCCATCCCGATCGAAATTGACATCCACGGTTTTCACGACAGCAGAATCATTTCCGGCCGAGGATGATGAGAAAATAACTACCGACGATGCAAGCCGCAGAAAACGAGAGAAGGAAAGAAACTCGTTTCCTCCAACATCAAATCGCCTCCCAAAGATGCAAGAATCCCGAATTTTCAACGTGTTGAGTGTTTGATGCCGCGTTCATCGAATCATCGCCTCGCATGCCGAAACGCAGGTGCCTTTCCGCCAATCGCTTGCAGATGCTCCTCCTCTTCCTGCACTCCCGCGCATGCGAACGATTTGGGCTCACGAAAGTCAAAAAGGCATGAAAAGCTTAAAAAGCTGTTGCTGTTCAATGCTCTTCGTCTTCGACTGGCAGCGAGCGGTAGCGTGTGCATGCAGAGAGAATCGCAGCCGAAAGGAATTGCAAGAAGAGAAAGGTCCTTGCAGATGCATGCACGCCACGTTTCCCAGCTGGAGATGATCACAGGAGAAAAGCATGCAGTGGTATGTACCACTATGCAGGACTACCTGGCATGGAAGTGGATACAGTGTATCGTCGAAAGCGTGAAGATGTTGGCCCGCCGGCCAGCTAGCCGTCTATTTGTTATCCGCGTGAAGAGGTTGGACATCTCGACAGGTTTGAATTTTCCTTCGCTTTCGGAGATTCGTGTCCTAAACGACTGGGAGGCAATGGTGGAGTAAACATATAGTACACGGTGAACTATTGAAGAATCCAATGCAGGGCTACTGTATTGTGGGAGGTGCTCGGCAGCGATCTCTCCGGGGGGCGTGCCTGAATCACTTTCTCATCGAGGATTTGCTTTGTCGGGTCTCTTTGCCATCGTTTATGGTCGGCTTCCGAGGTCGTCGAACCCACCCTTCTCATGATGACATATTGACGGAGAATTCTGATCGTGAACATGTTTGTCAATGACGATGACTGCCTACCTAGGTAGGTTGGCAATGTGCAAAGACCGAAGCCGACTCTATGTCATCGACGCCGCGTGACCAGCTAGCCCAGGCCCAATGTCAGGCACCAACTCAAACACCAGAATTCATGGATTTCGCCACAAGGGAGATCTACACATACTCCGCCTTCTCGCCGGAAACTTCTCACGTGTTTGTCACGGGGAGGCGGAGATGGAGGCGTCGATCAGATGATCGCGATGACAGCTTTTGCCGCCGTCGCCGCCTCGCTCACCTGGACGTGTGGTTTTCCTGCCTGGCGCACGCCGCCACGCCTTTGGCCAATGAACAACCAGGTCATGTGTTGCGTGTCGCAGATGAGGAGGAAAGCCTTCATTTTACCAACCACCTCGGGTCTTACGGCAGGCTTTAACTCCTCGTGTGCAGGATAACAAGGAGCCTTTGTGCATACATGCGACCCATTCGTTTGACGATGAGGATTACGACGCCACGTGTGGACGCTTTTGACTCGTAGGAAATGCCCGCAGGATGGAAAGTTCTCATTCGTCCTCTGAGCGTGCCGCATGTGAGGTCGTTTGCTGACGTGCTAGGAAGAGGTCATTGCGCAGAGTGAGATGTATGTGAGAGACACAGAGCCCGGTGAGAAGTCCTGCATATTGATTCACCAACCTTTCGTTACAGGTTTTGGTGTTTCGCAGTAACTGCATCGTGTGCATCTCCCTCATCATGGTGCAATCCCATTATTTGTTGACCTGCATGTCAGGCCTGAGTGCATTGCACCTTCAAGTCTGATAACCTTCCTTAAGGACATGAACGCAAGGGCCGGTGCACCAGGCAATTTCGGGTTTTAAATTTCGGTATGCTTTCTGTTCGAACACACCGCCGAACCCAGTGGTCACCGGATGATAGAGTGTATTTCGCACGCCAATGCACGGTCGGGGAAGCATAGCCGGTTTGAAACCCCGGCTCCTGGCTGGCTGGCTGGCGTCGTCGTCGTCGTGATGAAGAATGGCGGAGTGACAGAACATAACCTCCATTGACCTGGTAGAATCTGTCTAGTTATGAAGGGCGGTGATGATGCCTTGCATTTCCCGTGATGGGCCACACGAATCCAGGAACGACAAGAGCCAGAGTGAGAATATCCTTCTGCAGACGGACCTTGCTCTGCCTCGCATTGCGTTGCTCGGCATACCGCATAATGCCTCGAGGTTGCAGGATACGTCCATGCAGCATCCATCATTACCGATCGTGAGTTCCTCTTGTACTGTACATGAATACCCCTAGTTGCTCCTCGACTCCGCAATTGTACACTGCCCTATGAAAACTTTGCCATCTACGCCAAAATGTGAGAAATCTTTGGGAAAAGATCATCAAATGCAGGAAGGAAGACAAAGTGATCATCCTGATCATCGCTCCGCCAAGTCGTAGCTCTCAAGACGGAAGCGCCGCTGCCCATTTAGCCAGGGGCGAACCGAGAACGTACTTTGAACTGGTCGCGTGCAGCCCTGTATATTGATATTGCAAGAACAACGATATTATCAGGGTGTGAACACGCCGTTTGGGTCACCATGCATCTAGAGTCTGCCGATCACAGTTGAAGATCAAAAAGGCGGAGGAAAGAGCACTTGTTCGTTCGGTCGGGTGGAAAACACACTACCTTCTCGCTGCACTGTCACCTGTACAGTACAAGGATGGAGGCAATATAACACGGACTTATTATTGTCGTTGCGATGCGTTCATTGACTGAAAGAGCCATTACGGGCAGGCGGAGAGAGCGGCCTTGTCATTATGCTGATGAGTGCATGCAACTGCTCGGTACGTGCGCTTTCGGTTAGGTAAATATTTCGTCAGAGAAAAGGTCACCACTTGGGCTGCGTATGCTGTCCGCGGGTGCAAGTACGTCAATTGGGAAACAATCGCTTTCCTCACGATGATGCATGGTCATCGTCCCGGAGTCAGCATTCCTACAACAACAGGAAGGCACTATTTCTCATCGTCACAATTTACGATCATTGTATGATTTCTCTCCTGATGAACGCGTCCTTGCCAAGGACGTACACATCCCCCTGGGCGAAAAATACCAAGCCTTTTGACTAAACACAATTGCGGGGAATTAGCGCCTTGGTTGTGCACAGTACCTTTTCCACGGGCCTCGCTTTCTTCGATACATCAGTTGTCGTCTTCGGTCTTTCTCGCCGCCAAGCGCGAACGGCGAGATCAGCGCCAAGCGGATCATCCTCCGCCGTTTATTGTGCTCTATACTGTAATTCCAGCACGGTGCCTATTGCCCAGACTCTTGGACTGGGACTCGACCAGGGGGGGTCGCGAGTCACGTACCAGGCGGAGACAGTCACACCCGTGGGCGGATTCATTGGATGGGAAATCCTGGGGTAATCTTGTCGCACCTGGGAAGGAACGGTGAAAATGTTTTCCGGCCCGCCAACCGATCGCGATGAAATAGAGTTGCTAGACTGTCACCCAGTGCCCCCCATCGAGCCCCCCTCCGCTCTCCGCCAGGACGGCCAAGCCTTTTGTGCGGGCGTGCTTCGCAGGACAAGACGCTCGGCAACGTCGCGATGGAAATTAAATGTGAAATTCTTGGAAGTGTTTCGGTCCCTTTCCGCGGATCGCATCCGGTGAATGGAATCGGTGACGATGATGACGACGAGATGGGAATGTACTATGTGATGGGGATCGAAGACATATCGTGACGTGTCCTCTATTTTACGTCTTCCGATGCTGGCATTGTTCAATGCAGCGCTGCACCACGATGGCACAATGAGCCCCGACCAATGGCTGTAGTACTAGGGACCCATTGGCTCCTTGGTAGAAGTCGCATTTATTACGGCATATAATGTTGGTGAGTGCAGTCCACGCGTCAAGACTTTCTTCCCCACTTGATGAGCCATTGGAGTGGAGTTTCTAATAGTCCGTGTCTTCGAGTGACTGATGACATTGATGGGTCAATGCTGTGCGGGACTCGGCGGTCATCAAAAATTGGATCCTCCTTCCGAATCTCACGATCGTATACATTGGGGGGGTTATACAGTCATCAGTTGAAATCTCTTCATTTGAGGGCTTCGATCAGATCGAGACGTAAAAAAAGCCCTATGGCTATGTGATTGAGGAGCTTGGTTCATGATGCACTGGTTTCGAGGCGGACTTGTTCGATGGTGGGCGCCGTAGGCAAGCCCTCATCCAACAGAAGCGTGCACGTGGTAACCTCTTTTGATTATTGTTCCGCGACCCACATCGATTGCTCAAGAGGCATTGTTAACGTTTCCTCAAGGCTAATTGTCTGCGCGAACCCACTCGATGCAACGTGGGAATCGATTGGAAGCGGGAGCGAATGTTTATGTGGTTCGCACAATCTATCATTCTCATTGATGGCCAGCGGCACCAGCAAGCAACATCAGGCGAGAGAGCTGGAACGCACGCAGAGAACAGAAAGAGAGAATGAAGCCAACCAACCGTTCGCTCGGCAACGGCGGCGGACGGCGGGGAATTGGCTTAGGACAAACGGACGGGCGGGCGTGCGTCGTCGTATGGTCATCCGGGCGCCCGGCGGGAGCGTAACCTACCGCCCGATTGAGGTTTCCTGGGGGTAATAGGAACTCATTCTTGCATAATGGCCGAATTGCACCATCGATTTTTTGGTGGGAGGAGAAAGGCATGTTGGGGACAAGTTGCACTTCAATGGTCCACCGTGCCGCCCACAGCACGGTTTCCGTCGTGATTGATCCATGAATCATACACTGTCGTCCCACGTGATGCTGTCCACTGGTCATCGCTGGCCTAGCTGGCGGGAAAATAGCATGATGCGATGGCGCGCGGTCACGATGGTGTTTCAATGATGAGATGACTGCCAGTGGAATACTCTGGCACTCGCGCTTCCCTTGCATACGCGGCCTCGCCGGCAGCAAAGCAAGCCAGAAAGTCAGCCAGCCAGTCCTCGGGCCATGTGGTTCGATCATCAATCATCATGTCAGGCTCTCGTTGGTCGTACTTTGCCGTCCGTTGCTAAGCGCTGCTAAAAATTCGCTGCTTTGCTCCGCTGCTGGCGCGCCCTCTCCGCACCTGTTCGCTTGCTCAATCGTGTGCCTGGCCTGGTCTATACTCAAGCGAGGGGAGATTCTCGCCCTGTCGCAGCATGGTCACACGCACGTGAGGAGTAGACGCAACGACTCCTCAGACTGATCACGGCACGTTTTAGTCGGTCACACTGGCATAGTTGGAATGAAGCGGTGTCACTTCGAGAACTCCACCAGGAGGCGCGATCGCTGACAGTGGCGCCGCCAGGGCTGATGATGCATTGGGCTTTGTGACAATGGCGGACGCTGCCCGCATGCAATCTCTACGAAGGGGAGAATTTTTATGGTTCAGGTCCTGGGAGCCCGGTGCAGCAGTTGGAACATGGGGTCAAAGTGCCGGCCGAGCAACGCTGGGCCAGAAAGCCGACGCGATGCGACAGCGACAGAACCACACACGTTTTTTTTGCTTGCTCTGGTCCTCACGACGCGGGAGAGTTTATGGCATCCCACCGCTCTCTCCCTCCCTCTCCGTCCTCCCACCCAAAAGCCAAGTCGCGAAAGACCGAGCTCTGGAAAGCGAACAGCATGGAAAACTCCGCAATCCACGGCATGTTTGACGCAACAGGGTCATCACGAAACATTCTCCCGCGCGGATCTGACGGCCTCGCGAAAAGGCACCAGAATCCTACGTGTTGTGTTCTTACTGTACCATGCGCAAAGCTGACCGGGAATGATGCCATGACCATTGTGTTCCGGAGTATGCGACATGCAGGACCGGATGAACGTGACCGGAAAAATGAGATGCGTGGCGTGTTCCATCATCAGCCGCCGAAGGTGATGCCGAACTGTATGACTGTGGATGCAGTGCGCAGGTCCCTCTCTTCCTGCGGTATGCACCCCGAGTTGGAGGATTGCAAGAATGCCTGCATTCACCGAGAAGAAAATTGTCCTTCCATGACGCCTTTGTACTGTGATGGTTGATGGTGGGTGTGTATGAGTTGTGCAGGCGACTTGGCCCTGAAATTCTCGAATCGAGCTGCTTCTTGCGGCTGGATGGCACAGTAGGATCTCTCTCGCCTTCTCGCCTCATCACCATCGTCATCTGGACGATCCGGATTTTGAAAAAAATTCATCGGGGTCTCGCGTGTGGGTAGAATTTCTCAATCCTTCATCAATAGTGGAGATGTCTGTATATCCTTCGCTGGATCGCCTCAGACACTCACACAGTGCCGAATAATTTGACAACAGTATTCAATGGGGTAGCATAATGAGCACATACTATATCGCCATCTCCTGCCGCCTAGGGGCATGTAGCATACGATTGGATATAAGCGCAGACTGCATCTGTGATCGTCTTGCATAATAAGAAGAGCAGACCAGCAAACCATCCCATCCACATCAAAGACAATACCCGCCGAGATCCACCCCCCATTCCAAACGCACGCTTGGCACTATAGAGGCGTAGTCCATTAATCTTGTCGAAGTCGGTGTTGCCGGCCAAGAGGAAAAGAAAGGACGAGACCGTCCATGTACTGCAACAACTGCCAGCTTGGGAAGGTTCGCGCGCAGAGAGGCGTGGCGTGGCGGTTCGTACTTTCCCACCCCTCCATTCCGGTCATCCAAGTGGTGTGTGTGTGGATGTGTGTGCCATGGCCGCTAATGCGCAAGCCAAGCCGCCGTTGGGTGTGTCACGATCCGGGACAAAAAAGTCATGCAGACTTTTCTCTGTCTGCGCTGTTCGAGCTGTGCCGTTAACTGGAAAGCGCGCGCGCACGGCGTCAGGTCCCATGATCACGGGCAATTTCTGCTGGGCGAGGAATGATGCACTGCGTGGCTTGGGGCTTTCGGTTACATTCTTCTTGGTCATGGAAATCTGAGATGCGTGTGGGTGCATGGGTCCGCGTGTCTCTTCGTGGTGACACCGTTGGTGTGTGATGGTTCAACGGAGGCGATCGTGTATATATCAAGCCTCGTCCACCACCTCTCAGTTTGAAAAAGGTTGTATAACTCAATATCATCAACAACACAATCACATCTATCAACACTTCCAAGCTTCATCAACCGCCTCATCAACGCTCCACACATCACAACACACATCACATCATAATCATCAACATGTCTCGCAACCTTTCCGTCACTGAGCCTCACCCATCCGTCCCCAAGTCCGGTGGCTACATCGGCGGTGGTCGCGGCGGTGCTGGCAACTACCAGCGATACAAGTCCAGCGAGCTCACATCTGGCCCCAACGCCACTGGTCCCGCTTCACGAATCGCCCTCACCAAGCCTGTCTCTCGAACTGTCCCCGCTGGCCGTGGAGGTGCCGGCAACATGTTCCACGAGACCGAGGCCATCTTCCAGTTCGACGAGGAGATGATCAAGAAGCGTGAGACTCAATCAGCTCCCATCTACCACATCGGCCGTGGTGGTGCTGGCAACCTCTTCCACAGCTCGTCCAAGGCTCACGCCATCGACAACAAGGCCAAGACTCACCGCAGCGACAGCAACTCATCTGCTGACTCCAGCGCTTCGATCCACTCTGCTGGCAGCGCTGCTCGTACTGCTCTGGGCAACATCTTCGGCCGTCGGTCCGCATAAACGTGCTCCTCGATGGGCCTGCGGTTTCCTTTTCTTCAAATCATCGATTCGACATCTCTACTCTACTATTTCCTAATAATTCCTGCGAGCTGGTTCTCGATTCTCGCGGTCCAAAAAACATGGCGACACTGCAAGTTCTCTTTATTCAACACAACTTTTTATCTGAGCGACGGCGCTGGTGGGATCTTCTTCCGGGTTTTCTACGACAAACAAAAGTTTTGCATCACTTGACCTGGGGCATCTTTCTGCACCGCGATCTCTCTCACACACTCAACTCTACTCAAGCTTAAAGGCCTTTTCGGCCCACTCGAGCATTTTACGACAAACCAAAATGGGGAACATCAAATCGGCGTTCATCGACAACATTTCCAACAAAAGCGACGGCGTTATTGCATTTTAGCATTTGATTTTTACTGTGTCAACAAAAATGTGGCGGGAATGACACCCGACCACTACAAAAGTTCTGGGATTTTGATTTTTCTTGTGTCTTTTTTCGAAATGGTGAAACAGGGCAGACACATCACGGTCTGACACTCCCTGTGGGGGACATAATTCATATTTGTGTGTTGTTGATTCACACACGATTCTTTTTGTATTGCTAGCTACAACCAGCGAGGTTGCCTTCAGAGATACCCCAAAACCTCGCCGCGAGGGCGGTTTTTTTCTTGTCGCGAACATTCGCGGCAATCACACAATTTCATCGTTTCCACAACTGTGATCATTTGTTCTACTCTACATCTCTGTGAATGTCTGCGTTATAGTTGTCATGATGATTACTGTGATGGGAATTTAATGGGTATTCACAATCCTCATGGTGTGCTCCCATGCGCCGTTTGCGTGTGAAGCGCCGTCGTCCAACCCATCTTCTTAACTACAATATCTTGACCACTATTGTCTTTATTTAATTCCATGTCGTCGTTCCCATCGGTGGAATTGTTTATATTTTTGTGCTCGTAAATCAATGAAATGATCACTAGCATAGCAGCCATCTATAGAAAGTTCTCGAGTTTTCATTCTGTAGTATCGATGTTTGCAGTACTGTGTGTACGTGCATCGTGTATTACCCTAATACATTCTCATTATGTGCATGGCAATTTCCTTGTCTTCGTCATCGCTTTGCGCCAAAATGGATGATACGAGATGGATGGTTTTGATCAATGGTCGCCTCCATCCTTCATTTCCCTGCCATCCTTCAAGATGTCTCCACTGATGACAACTCATTACAGTATGGCCTGTTTGACTTTCATCATACAGACCAAGACCGTCGCCGAGACGGACGTTCGGCGATCATTCCTTCGCCGACTGACCGCGCTGATTGACCCACTCAAAGGCGTGGGTGGACCGTAGAGGGAAGGGAAAAGCGCAAGGTCCTGATCGGGCCAAGGGCCGGGTTTTCTCTCTCACGATCGATGCGTGCGTTGCATCGCTCACGCCTGCCTCCCCATCTATGATCGCCTGCAAGCCTTCTCTTCAGCCTCTTTTTTTTGCGTCATCGATCGACCGCGTTGTCTTGTGTGGAAGACGGAATGTGACGGTGCCTGCTGCTGGACAGTCAGCGATTCTCCACAGCGCCGTGGGAGAGAGACGACTTGTAGACGCGTGGGATGCAAGCGTGTCGTCATACTCGTTCGCAGCCACGGCTTGTTCCAGCATGCGACCCGATTTTCTGTTCGACTCATGGGCATAAGAACATGCATCATCCCATACAATAGCAACATGGGCCTCTTTGATCGGCGTGATGAGCTGAATGGCGATCATGGGCAGAGATGGATCAGATTATCCCAAGCGGCAGGAAGGCGCGATCATCACTCGACACTCGCTGACCGAATTGTCGACCGAACTTCATAGATCGGAAACGGTGATCTGCAAGTTCCAGACGTTCCACCCCTTGCACCCACGCGGCACTGACGAGAACCGTAAACCTGCCTCAATACGAAATGGCGACTATTGTGAAAAACATTGATTTCTAATCCTCACATCATCACACGACAAAGCAGATATGTCCAGAAGTGTGACGTCAGACGGCACGTTTTTTCGGCATGCACACATATGCGATCCTCCTGCAGGCCGTGCGATCATGGGATGATCGGACTTCTTTCACCCTCGTGTCGGGATTCCACCATCGCCAGCCTCATTTTCTCGTTTGGCGTCTTTTGCCTTTCCGCCTCTCGGGTTCCGGAACGTTCGGCGATGGTTCGTGGATTACGGGGGAATACACACAATTATCCCTGTTGTTCTTCACACATGGGCATGATCGAACATTCTATCGGAAACTTTGTGGCGCTTTGGCGCTGGATGGGCTTGACGTTCGCTCATTGGTATCATTGTTTCCCGGGTGCTCACTGTCCTCTGCCTTGAAGATGTGCAGAATCGAACGTTGCGCTACGTCATTGGATCTTGGTGACAATTCCAACGTTGTGGTTCACAACGATTCTTCTCTGTCACCTTTCAGAGATTTGCCCAAAGCACTCCAGTGCCATTGGGCTGTTGATGGTGAACGTCTACGAAATTGCGATAGATCATGAGGCCTTGATGTCTACTTGGTGGTGGATAAGGGCAGGCAGAACAGGAATCGCCGATGATGCATCTCTTCGCCCAGGTTATGCACGAATTGTGCGCAATGTCTGAATTGTGCCGTCGAAGGAGTCGTTCATCTATACTAGACTGTTCACAGACTTAGTCACGCCTCGATCGCGGTGCTCATCCATTGATATCCGACTCACGAACCTGGACGTATCATCCTTCGATGTAGGCGTGGCTGCGGCTTCTGTATGCCTCAGGCTGAGAGGCTCGACAATCCGGGCAGACCATCATCAACGGTCATCAGACCGTGTAAAGGAGCATCCGCATCCAGTCAAACAATTACAATGAATCGTATGATATTATTATACAGGTCAGATTTAATCTCCTGCCCTGTTCAAACACTCGCAATGTTCTCCTATCGTCCCATTGCCCAGCGCGTCCTAAACCACGTTGGCTATGAACCTCATTCACGCCATTTCACCGGTCGGCTCGGCCGTTGAACAACCTCCGTGCGGATTCGGAGCTTCAGCTTCGACTAGAACCCGCGCGACTGTCCACTGGCCGCTTCCAAGATCTCGTACGTGAAGCGATCGGATGGCTGCCTAAACCGAAGTTATGCAGCGCAATACCTCGACGAGATCACATCCGCAGTCGCATCTTTACTTCTCATGCCGATGACGATCCACGCCTCGGAATATTCTTAAGTGCACAATTGAGGGGACTTGTACGCAGAACACGTTCCTCCCAAGCTCGAGGGGTCGTCGAAAACACAGCTGAAGCTACCACACCATGGCCGGGATCGAACAGATTGTGGTGCACTCCAAGGTACATCTTGCCTTTGTGCACTGCGATTGAGATGCGGTAGCTTCCACATGATTAAATGATTGCGCTTACTAACGTGATCTCTCATTGGATAGAGCTATTTGGTTCGTTGGATACAGGTACCGGAATACCATTCGATATCATGGACGGTTCAGCCTCACAAGAAGGGAATCAATTTCGGCATCTTCAAACACCCGGGCACTCGCAATGGCATTACCCCCAACCTACCAACACAGGACCACGTCGATGAGGCCAGTGTACCTCCCACGCCAGCAGTCGAAGATGTGCCTAGGCCCAGACGAGAGTCTGTCCAGGGAAGTCAGATCGTGGAAAAGTTGCAGAGCATCGGGATGAAGTCTGTGGCATGGACCGGGAAATGCGAGGCGGATAAAGTGTCTATGGGAAGATATGATGTGCAACAAGGCGAGAGCGGAACATATGGACTGGTGTTTGACAACACCTTTTCCAAGCAGACATCCAAGAATGTGACGTTTGTGCTCATCACACATCCGACAAACGCACCGCCCAAGTCGGGACATCACCTACATTACTCCCAAGCGAGTTCCAATGGCAGATCTTCGAGCGTAGGAAACACACCGACCATACGTTCGGCCCACGAGTCCACAGATTCTCTGTCGCAAAGTAATGCGCATCGGGCGGTGCTGGAGGATCCGAGGCCAGTCTCGAAACACGGCCGCTTCTTAGAAGTCAAGGGTCTCGAAGGTACAACATTCTATACCGGCGTGCTCTCCAAAAAGAAGCGTAAGAAGGGTCAAGGATTTGCCAAGCGATATTTCTCTCTCGACTTCACATCTTCGACGTTATCATACTATCGCGATAGACACTCATCTGCCTTGCGCGGAGCAGTTCCATTATCTCTAGCCGCGGTTGGTGTCAATGAGAAAACGCGCGAGTTCTCCGTAGACTCGGGCGCCGAAGTCTGGCATCTTAAGGCTTTGAATCGAAAAGATTTCGACGGCTGGCGGGAAGCATTGGAGCGGGCTTCGACAACGGCTGCTTCACTGCCTCCGACGCCGGCGAAAAGTCTCAACAAGGCACGACCGGTCTCCGCTGTTCCAGCAGATCCTAGAGAAGATGACGAATGGGATCAAGTTCAACGACTTGTCAGTATTGTCTCGGGATCTCGAGATGCAGTGCGTGGCCTTGCAAAGGACACTGATCCAAAATCCACAGCTGGACTTCAAACATCAGGCTTGGGCCTCAACGTACCCAGCAACCACAGTGCTCTGCCGAGTCCGTCCAACGATGCCAGTAACCCTTACTTTCCAGACATGGACGAGCAAGCTGCAGACCGACGATCGTTCTGGAAAAGAAAGACCAGTGCTGATCGAAGTCCCTCGACGGTGTTCCGACGAAGCGTATCAGGGCAGCTTGCGGTACCATCACCTACAATCGCGAGCCCGACGAGTCCCGTGATGGGCAACTTCTCCTTGCTTCCGCGACGACCGAGTACCACACAGATTCCGGCGGTGACGACCGATGTTCATGAGCGATGCCTGGCACTGCTCCACGATCTCGATACCGTAGTTGCAGAATTCACGGCACTTCTATCCGAAAGCAAAGCGCGACGGAATCCTCCTTTGGCGACATCCGTCTCGCGCCTTTCGATGGAATCCGTCGATGAGCAGGAGTATTTCGATGCCGATGACGGGGCGAGGGCAGCTTCGCAGCTCCTCAAGATTCGCCGAAACACCGAAAGTGAGGCTGGTGATGCGCGTGAGGAGCAGCACTACGATTCAGACACTAGCAGTGAAGCAGGTGGACTGGCAGGTTCCGTGGTGTTCGGCGCGCCTAAACCAGAGACGAAGGGCGAGTTCCCCTCTCGACCGGATAGTCTTCCACCTCTACCATTGGGTCCTGTTGTACGCCGGCCTACAATTCAGCCCCCGAAGCAAGCACCGCCGAGTATCATCGGATTCCTTCGAAAGAATGCCGGCAAAGACTTGTCTACAGTATCGATGCCGGTGACAGCGAACGAACCTACCTCTTTACTCCAGCGTCTGGCTGAAAGCATGGAGTATGCATCACTGTTGGATTCGGCCGCCTCTATAGATACTTCCCCTGCAGAGCGACTGATGTACGTGGCCGCGTTTGCCATATCCTACTTCGCCAACAGTCGTGTGAAAGAGCGAGCGATCCGCAAACCCTTCAATCCGATGCTCGGCGAAACCTTTGAGCTCGTTCGGGAAGATCTCGGGTTTCGATTTGTCGCCGAGAAGGTCTCGCATCACCCTGTCCGAACAGCTTGTCAAGCAGAGAGCTTGAACAATGGTGGCTGGTGCTTTACGCAATCTCCTCAGCCGATCCAGAAGTTCTGGGGCAAGTCCGTCGAGCTCAACACCGAAGGTCGCGCCCGGGTTGTGCTTTATGCCTCCCAGGAGCGCTACTCATGGAACCAGGCGACCTGCTTTCTCCGCAATGTGATCGCCGGCGAGAAATACGTTGAACCTGTGCAAACCATGACCATCCAAAGCGAAACCAGCCACCTCCGCGCCATCGCCACCTTCAAAGCCGGCGGCATGTTCTCCGGCCGCAGCGAGGACGTCTCCGTGCAAATCCTAGACGGCGATGAATCCCTCCCCCTCGGCCTGATCGGCAAATGGACCGAAGGCCTCCACCGCACCGACACCGACGAAGTCGTCTGGACCGTCGGCTCGCTCGTCCCCGACGCCCCTCGCGTATATGGCTTCACCACCTTCGCCGCCGCCCTGAACGAAGTCACCGATATCGAGCGCGGCCATCTGCCCCCGACGGATTCCCGCCTACGTCCGGACCAGCAGGCCCTGGAAGGCGGCGAGATCGACCGGGCCGAGGCGCTCAAGGCCCGCCTCGAGGAGCGGCAACGCTCCCGTCGAAAGGTCCTCGAGGGACACGGTCGGAAGTGGACGCCGCAGTTTTTCGAGAAGATGGTTTCGCCTTCTTTCGGCTCTTCCCCTTCTTCTTCATCTCCTGGGGACAACAACGCTGTGGAAGAGGGTGAGGAGGTCTGGGTGCTCAAGAAGGCGGGAAGTCATGCCGGAGAGGCGGA
Source organism: Dissoconium aciculare CBS 342.82 (assembly GCF_010015565.1). Taxonomy (NCBI): domain Eukaryota; kingdom Fungi; phylum Ascomycota; class Dothideomycetes; order Mycosphaerellales; family Dissoconiaceae; genus Dissoconium; species Dissoconium aciculare. The sequence goes on from NW_022984953.1 coordinate 2,458,771, forward strand.
GTATTGGCATCGGAGGGCGAATGGGGATTGGAAGGATGTGCAGGAGGTCTTTGAGCTGTAGGGGAGCTCTCCCGTCGTCGCTCAGGTTGTGTCGTATGGCAATGTGTACATAGCAATGAATGAGGAGATATTGATTCTGGCGGAAAGGGACAGTGCTCCCTCAGCTCCCTTTCATATGGGATTGTTAGGTGCCCCCCTCCCCTTCCGGGATACACTCGACTGTTTACCATCAAACACCGCAGAATGTTCTTACAGTAGTTCGTTCTTCGACGTTTCCCTCCTCCGGCCGCGCCACAGGAGGTCTCTCTCATCATGATTCATCCTGCATAATTCATCACCTGATTTAATCACGACGATAGAAACGCAATGATGCAATCCTTTTTTGTGTTGTTTTTCTTGTTTTGGCCCGTGCCGCAAAATACTACGGTGCATACAACACGTTTATCCGATCTCGTATCCATGGGTTATCATCTGAGATAAGGCCGAATGGGCAGGCGCCGACGAATGAATCATCAGATACTCGGTATCCCCGATTACTGAATACGTGGCACGCTCGTCTCCCGGCCCGACAGGCGGAGTCCCGGATGAGTTGTCGTTTTTATTCAGCAGGCAGAGTTCCTGGTCTGACCGATACTTTACCCTTGTCTCGATGGAACGGAGCAGTGTCCAGACTTGGTCATATGCGGTGCCGATCTCGAAATTTCACCCGCCCGGGCGTCTTGGTTTTCACGTGTGGGGAGAGCTTCCTTATCTCTCTCGGGGCTTGCTGGTCACCATCTGATCTGTTTGTTTTTTTGGTGGCGGTAGAGGGACGATTGGTGATGGTGATGATTTTGTCGGGTTGACTCGGTATCTGTATGTCTAGACGAACCCCTTGATGACTTCAGTTCTTCCTTGCTGTGTGCTGCTGTTTCTGCGAGAGAGAGTGTGTGTGTGTTTGTGTGTGTGGTGACATTGGCGTGTCGCGTGACGAGCGGGCATGGAACAGCTACAGGGCACTCGCCGACCGAGGATGTCGATCGTCAGCCCTGTTGTTGCAGTGTTTGTCCTGACTGTGTGTGTGTCTCTCTCTCTCTTTTTCTCTCTCGCGTTATCTGTTCCATTTCCATTCCAAGACGCTGCGCCGCATCAGATCGTCGCTCATCTCCGTGACTGGATGTACTCCTCCTCATCATCACCAACGCGCGAGAGGTGTGGAGGGGAAATGCAATGACCAGCCAGTTGCAACCGCCGCGACGAGCTCCATTCAAATGGTCGGCTCCAATGTGACGACGCCATCACCGACTACACCATCTACTAACACTACCACTGTCACCTAATAATTTAACCATCACGACAAGCATCGTCCCGTTCCATCACTATGATTCATTCGTCCCGTCTTGTCTTTTCGCTCCTCTGCCCCTCCTTCCAGCGTCTACGATTGGCCCTCACGTGCGCCACCATCTCCGAACCTGCAGATCATCCGCCATGGAACCAAGCAAAGATAACGCCAGGAAATGCTTAGCCTGGACTCTCTTTGGTTGCATCAACCTGCAGCCGTTTGTTTATCTCTCTTCTGTCCTCAAGGGCTGTCACACTCCTGTTCTCTAGTGCTCCTTCTATCGTCACTAGGCATCTCACCTTCCCCTTCTAGCAGCCTTTCCAGAAGAGGTCGCGAAGCCCCGATGGCGTTCCTAGAAGCTGAAGCTATTGTAGTGGGAGCTTGTCGGTCTGTCTAATGATCTCTTGCTTTGCCATTGGCAAGCTCTCACATGCCAGTGCGAGGAAAAAGGTAGGCCATGAGAGTACGGTCTTTCTCATTGTTGTTCCTCCGTTTCCCTTTCTCTCTCCCTTCTTCTCTTCTCGTCCTCCCTCTCCTCGTTGAACGATCCCGTCCACCATCTCTCAATCCCAAGACCAGACACGAACAGAGAGGGTAAGAGGACAAGACGCAATGCACCACGCCACCCTCCTCGCCCTCGCGGCATACGTCTGCTCCGCAGCAGCGCGGGCCTCGCCTGCACGCTACCTCGGCCGCGATGACCTCAACTACCTACATGCGCGTGACAGCCAGGCTTACACGACCACGGCAACCTACGGATCGCCGGCCAAGCCTTCCATCATCCCGCAGAACAAGAACACGACCAAGTTCAAGGTGGACGGGACGAAGATCCCGGAGGTGAACTTTGATATTGGCGAGAGTGCGTATCTTCCGAGGTTGATCGAGAAGTGGTAGAAGATCATCCCTTCTACGTGGAAGATCAGATTGGAGGAACGACTTTGTGATGTTGGGATGTCATTGCTGACGTATTTTGAATCGCTTCCAGGTTATGCTGGATTGTTGCCGATTTCGGATAAACCCGATGCCAGCGAGTTGTACTTTTGGTTCTTCCCATCGACTAATCCTCTGGCCAAGGACGGTACGTGTAGCTCAGATTTGAATTATCACTACTGCACATTTCAAAGTTCGGACGGGCAAGGCTAACATTTGTCTGCTCACAGAGATTGTCATCTGGCTTAACGGAGGACCCGGCTGCAGCAGTCTGGAAGGACTTCTCCAGGAGAATGGTCCTTTCCTTTGGCAACCAGGCACTTACAAGCCTTACAAAAATCCGTGGTCATGGAACACTTTGAGCAATGTCGTGTGGGTTGAGCAACCTGCCGGGACCGGCTTCAGTCAGAAGAAGGGCACGCCCAGTGCCACAAACGAAATCGAGGTGGCTGCACAGTTCTTAGGGTTCTGGAAGAACCTGATTGATACCTTCTCGTTACAAGGCAAGAAGATCTACATCACAGGCGAGTCTTACGCGGGATATTATGTCCCATACATCGCCGATGCCATGCACAACAAAACCGACAAGACCTACTACAACATCAAATCCACGCTGATGTACGACCCCGTCACGAGCTATGACAATGTCCAGCAGGATGTCGTGGTGGCGCCATTCGTCGACTCCTGGGCAGGTCTGTTCAACCTGAACGCATCCTTCACCTCTTACCTCCACAAACAGCACAAGGCTTGCGGCTACGAAGACTTCCTCGCCAAATCACTCGTCTTTCCTCCCAAGGGCCCTCTTCCCTCTCCACCCAACAGCTCAGTCCCCGGCTGCGGTCTCTTCAACGACGTTTTCAGCGCCGTCACCCTGACGAACCCCTGCTTCAACATCTACCAAGTCTCCGTCATCTGCCCCTTGCAATGGGACGTGCTCGGCTTCCCAGGCTCCTTCGATTTCCTACCCCCGGGCACAACCGAATACTTCAACCGCCCGGACGTCCAACGCGCCATCAACGCGCCCGCGCAGAAGTGGGCCGAATGCTCCTCCGGCGTCCTCGACACCGACACCTCCCCACCCTCCGGCCTCTCCGTCCTCCCCCGCGTCATCGAGAAGAACACCCGCACCGTCATCGCCCACGGCGACCTCGACATGGTCCTCATCAAGAACGGCACCATCGCCAGCATCCAGAACATGACCTTCAATGGCGCCCAGGGTTTCTCCACCCCGCCGACGAAGTGGAAGGACTTTTACGTCCCGTATCACGCCGAGCCCGGCGGACCGCAGACTGCGGGTGGAAGCGGCGTGGCCGGGAAGTGGAACACGGAGCGAGGGCTGACGTTTTCGTCGATTGCGCTCTCTGGTGAGTTTTTGTTTTCTTCCCTCTTTTTTCTTCTCCTACTTTACTGCTCTCTCCACCTCTCTCTCTCTCTCTCTCTCTCTCTCTCTCATCCCCTTCCCACCGTCGAGGAATTGAGGCTAACGGTTGCCGTCAGGCCACATGGTTCCGCAATTCGCGCCCACCGCCGCATACCGCCAGCTCGAATTCCTTCTGGGACGGATCGACAACCTCGGCGTCGTGTCTGATTTCACGACGCAGAAGGGCAATTTCGGGAATAACAAATAAACGAGGACGAGAAAAGGCAAACGAGGAGGAGAAAGAGATGAGAGGAGGAGTCCGTCCGGAGATCTCTGGACCACGTATGAACATCTACGTCAAAAAATAGGAGAAATAACATCGACAAGATTTTAGATATCCATCAGATTTTAGATATCGACGAGGATAATCGATCTATCTTCGTTTGTTCATCCTTCTACGTCGTCTCGAACCCGCAGCAGTCTGACTACACCTACACCTGCGGTTGGTGGAGTGATCCCCCCATCCGGTCGAAATACCCTTAGGGTTGCGGTAAGCCCAACTCGACCGAACTTTGTCCCGGGGCTTGGGGTTGCGGCTTTTGACCGCGGAGTGCGCTGACTTGACGTGTTGTTTCTCTTGTCGATTAGTGAGTGAATGGATACAGAATGAGTTAATGCATAGGACTTCGGGTGAGATTCATAACTTCTTCTGATTATCGCGAGTCTAATGATATATCTCTTTCCGTCGCCCAGTCGACGTCCAACACTCGGGAGAATGTCTTTGGAAGTCCCTATCAATGGCAACAGTCAGACAAGAACGTCTTGTCCAATTCGAAACGTTTCTGAAGTTCCTTGATAATTACCTTGCTAGAGATAGGCCGTTTGGCGTGAGGATTCGATATAGATTCCGTTGTTATTATTATCAGTCTCTCCTACACGATGGTACAGTAGTGGATATACTGGAGTATTTACGGCAATGACGCAGCGGGCAGTTTTCCCTCGTCAAAAGTTGTCTCGGACAGGGATAAACCCCGCCAGATACCTTCGCTTGACCTTCCCTCAATTTACCCAGGGAAGGAAACAACATTGGAACGGAGAGAGATAGAGAAATAGAGAGATAGAGAGAGATAGCACCTGCCTCGAGTGCCCCCGAACTCAATCACAAACCCATTATCCCCACCTTACCCTGAGGCAGCCACTTCATGCTCGTCGCATTCTAAGGCTCGCTCAATGAAACCCACCACACACAGACTTCACGTGCGCACACGCAGGGCGATTAAACCGGGGTTATTTAGTAGTGAATTCTTCGTCTCGACAAAATGAATATTCGATGGCCAGAGGAATATGTCATCTGATCAGTAATCATACTTGTGGCGTGCGCTGGCATGTGAAAAGGACCTGAAATACCATAGGACGACAACTGCGGGAAAGGACAAATCGTATTCTCCGGGGCTGCTCTCATCAACCATCGTCCAGCAGCACAGCCGGCAACAGCAGCAGCAGCTTCCCGGTGACACACAAGTCGTGTGCCCGGATTGGCGCTGGAAAAGCAATCCTGTGCACCTTTCTTCTCTCACGATCCACAGAACCCTGCCCTCGCGACGTGCACGATACCTCTTTCAGGTCAATCTCTGCCATCACTCCCGACCCCACCATCGTGAAACACCCTCCTCAACTCCCCGACTTCGACTGTATAATAAACAGCAGTGCGAGCAACATTGTCGATTTGGAGACTCACATGTCCTCCGCGCGCAGGCACCCACCAGCATCACCACTTTTCGGATCACCGGCCGCCTGCGTCAGTGTCTGCGCGCTCGCTACATACATTACTCTCGACTTCGCTGGAAGACTGTAGCTCACCGACTCCGAGATCGGTAATTTCACCTGCTCAGACGGCAATCCAAGCAATATCCACCACCTGCTGCTTGGACGCGAGGTGGTGTAGCCGGCAATCACATCACAGCCGGTCGGCCCAAGACCACCGACTCCACGACCATGTCTTCTGCCCTCGATGACGATGACCTGGCTCTAGCCATCTCCGGACCACAATCCGAACGCAATGCCCGTGATGTTCGTGAACGGGGTCCTCCACAGCCGTCACGGGCACCCATCGCCCGCCCGACGCAAGCCTCAGAAGTGAAAAAGCGGATCGGACAATATGACATCGTCAAGACGTTGGGTGAAGGATCGTTCGGAAAGGTCAAATTGGCTACACATCACGCGGACGGGAGCCTTGTCGCACTGAAGATTATCTCTCGACGGAAGCTGAATGCTAGAGACATGGCTGGTCGCATCGAGCGAGAAATCTCCTACCTGCAGTTACTACGGCATCCGCACATCATCAAACTGTACACCGTCATCACCACCCCCACCGACATCATCATGGTGTTGGAGTATGCCGGAGGGGAACTGTTCGATTATATCGTGCAGCATGGAAAGATGCAAGAGGACAAGGCGAGGAAGTTCTTCCAGCAGATCATATGCGCAGTGGAATATTGTCATCGTCACAAGATCGTCCACCGGGATCTCAAGCCGGAGAATTTACTCCTCGACGACCAGGCGAATATCAAAATTGCCGATTTCGGTCTGAGCAACATCATGACGGATGGCAACTTTCTCAAGACCAGTTGTGGTAGTCCAAATTATGCCGCTCCTGAAGTCATCAGTGGAAAGTTATATGCTGGACCGGAAGTGGATGTCTGGAGCTGTGGTGTCATTCTCTATGTACTACTGGCTGGTCGTCTGCCGTTCGACGATGAATACATCCCGGCACTCTTCAAGAAGATTGCAACAGGCCACTATTCCATCCCACCATACCTCTCAGATGGCGCAAAGAAGCTCATCAAAGAGATGCTTCAGGTCAATCCAATGAACCGAATCACCATACAGGGCATCCGAGAGAATGCTTGGTTTCAGAAGAACTTGCCAGACTACCTCAATGCGGCACCCGAATACGCCGAAGCCATTGATCCGAATCGGGCAATCGTCCCTGAGAAGCTTGGTGATCCTGAAGTCCATCGGACAGTCATCGGTCGACTCGGAAAGACCATGGGTTATGCTTTTGACGATGTGCAAGCGGCGCTTCTGGCCGACGAGCCCAGTGCGATCAAAGATGCATATCTCATCGTTCGCGAGAGTCATGATCAGATGAAGGGCTTGCCCTCGGATCAGCATAAATCATTCATGGAAGGAACGCCGCCGGCTGCGAGAGTGTCCAGCGTGCGTTCATCCGGGGGTTCTGTCGCTACTCCCGACCTCACGCGACATGCTTCAACCGGATCTGCTTCGATTATGGATGCGAGGACTCCTGTATCGACTGTCGCCATCTTACCTTCTTCTCTACCAGATTACCATGCCGCTTATATGAAAGGCCACATCGATCGATCACAGGTTCCAACGATAATCGAAGATGACGAATCGGGTCGGCCTCGGAGCGAAGAAGAAAAGGCGCGCATGCGGAGTCTGTTGACGCCTCACAGCAAAAGCACGGCCAACCTGCGCAATGCCGGCAAGCCCGACTCCATGACGACTATTCAACAAGAAAAGGAGAAGAGCGCCAAGAAACGCAAAGGACAGAAATGGCAATTTGGCATCCGTAGTCGGAATTCGCCGGCCGAAGCCATGCTTGCAATTTTCAAAGCGCTTCGTCGGATGGGTGCGGAATGGCAGGTTCCTACGATTCGTGATCCAGGGATTCGCAGTGGCGAGGGCAGTCCGGAGCGACGGCCAGAGGAACGTGAGCCGAGTAACAGTCCGGAATACAGTGATTCAGACCCAGGACCGGGATCTGACCCGGAGTACGCTACACACGAGGAGCAGGAACGGAGACGCGCCGAACGGCGAAGGAATCAGCTCGGCGGCGGAGGTGGTGCTCGTGGTCGGGATCGCCATGGTCGCTGGAACGACTATGGGTATGAAATCCCCGAAGACCCCTGGGTCATCCACGCTCGCTTCCGCAAGAGCGGAATGCTTCCTGTCGGCGCGCCTCACCCTACCTCTGCACACAGCTCGCAGGTGAACCTCCACGACCCCAAAGTCACCCCCGAACATCTCACCTTTACCCCCTCCCAACCGGCCGACCCTGCTGCTGCCGGCAACCCCAACTCCAACAACAACGAACACGACCCCGACTCCGCCTATGCCAGCGCCGCCGAATCCGCCCCGGGCTTCCGCCAGCCGGAATCCTGCTGGCTCTACGTCACCATCCAACTCTACAGCATCGAATCCGGCGTCTACCTGGTCGACTTCAAATGCGCCGGCTACGAGCGGCTGGTTCGGCGTTTCGCCCAAGTCGTCGCCTCCGAAAGCGGCACCCATCTCACCTCGACATCATCTTCCAACAATAACAACATCGGCGGCGCCGGCGGCGTGAGTGCGCTATCGAACCTCATCGACCTCGACCGTGCGAGCGCGTCTGCTTCCCCCGCTCCTCCCGCTTCCTCCTCCGCCGCGACGCCGTCGGGCCACGAGGAGGTTTTGGTCGATTCCAAAGGCAGGGAGTTTGTCGGCGCGGGCAGGACGAGCGATGAGAAGGATATCACCAGTCCGTATCCTTTCCTGGATTTGGCGAGTCGGTTGATCATCCAGTTGGCCGAGGCCAACGATTGATTTTTTATTCTGATCTGATGGAGATATGACCGCCTCTCTTCCGAAGAGGCTCCCCTTTCTTTCCTCCTGTTTTCGGATCGGGCAACCTCTGTTTTTTTTCTACACTGACCTCATCGATGAGTCGATCGATCGTTGCGGCAGGAAAACAAAAGGAAGAAACGATGAGAATCTTGGGATCTCGTGCCGGGGATCAAGCCCATGCCGGCAATTTCCTCTGAGAATCCGACCCGGACGGAATCGGTGGAGAAAAGAAGATTAGGGCGAAAAAAGCTTTCCCGCCTGGAAAATGAAATTTTGACAGAACAGGCCACCATTTCGTTCTCTTGACCTCCTCACCAACGCGCGCACATAAAAGTATGTACGCATACAGACTCGCATATATCCAGGATTCACGGTTTCGGAAGGAGATTTCCGGGGAGGGAGGATTGCTCGTAGTCTCTGCGCTTTTTCGGTCTGCAATGGGAACTGGGAACTGGGAGAACCGCATCCAATCCTGGTGGATGACGATGACGACGATGATGAATGACGGTAGCAAACACACGAGAGAGACAGAGGGAGAGAGAGAGACAGGGAGAAGAGGAGAGAGATCACACACCCCTTGTTATTTATTTGGTGAATCTGCTATAACTCCCGCAAGACCACGGAATCGGAAAAATGGAAAAGAGAATGTGCCATGATGCATGCCATACCGAACATAGTATCATTCGGTTCAGTCCTGGAAAAAAACGGAGTCCCTCCATCCTCGCAGGAGCTTATCCTACCACGGTGAGGCTTTTCTCTTCCTTCCCGGAACAAAATCGCCTTCCTGTTGTTCTTGGCGGCGGTGATATCGGGTCACGATCGATCAGGTCGCCCCGCGTGAGGATCCGTTCCTGAACCCTCCTCTCTCTTTAAAATACTGTGCCTACCCACCTGCCCGTGCACAGGTTGTACCGTCCTCTCTTTTTTTCGCCGGAGGTATGTGACGTCATCTCGTCTCCTCTTCGTCCTCCTCCTCCGCCCATACACACGTACACATATACATACTAGGTATATATACCCTTGTCTGTATAGGCACGATTTCGTAACTCAGTCAGATGGAGAAGACGACTTACAACTCCATCAGTGAAGGTGGTCGATGAATGGATATCTTTTTTTTTGTTTGTTAGGTTCGAGCCTTGTACTACTACGGCATATCTGGTAGGTATCATCATTCATTGATTGATTGATCGATTGCTCGATCGATGGATGGAGGAGATCTCCGTCGCCACGTTTGTTCCCTCCATGGACAGTGCGTCGCGTGCGCGTATGCCTCGTCGTCGTCGTCGTCGTCGTCGTTGTCATCGTCGTCGTCACCGAATCGACCGCGGCCGACGGTTCGGGGCACGTGCGCCTTGCGCGCCCGCCAGGGAGATTTAGGTATTTTCTTACCTTTCCTTTTTTTCTCTCCGAAAACCGTTGGCAAGCGTCCGTCGTCGACTGGTCCTGGAGGGATAGAGAGAGAGAGCCTGAGAGAGGGAGAAATCCCAAGAAAGTGGTCTGATTGTTGGCTGGTGTGCATTATTATTCGCCTTGGATCCCCGTTTTTCTTCTATGCGCTCCGTCTCTATTTATTTATCTATTTATTTATTTATTTCTGGGTGGGAGGTTATAATGCATGGGATTTCGATGGAAAAAGTCGCATGCGGTGATGATGGCGTTGACGGATTGATGCAGGGTGGTGGTTTAAGCATTGGTCTGTATGTCCTATGCTGGACGGTTATCATTACATGTGGATGGTTCGGGATGGATTTCCCCCAAAGCCGCGTTGTGCCGTTGTATGCAGGGAAGTATGTGTGTGCTAGGCAGGGAAGATAGAGATAGAGAGAGGGAGAGAGGG